>NC_080422.1:56420986-56720986 GCF_029873635.1 Malania oleifera | reverse complement strand
TTAAGACTGAATATAGACTTTATGAATGGTTGGTTATTTCATTTGGACTTAAAAATGCACTTAGTACTTTATTGAGATTAACGAACCATATATTACGTGCGTTCATAGGCAAATTTGTAGTCGTGTACTTTGATGATATCCTAGTGTACAACAAGAACTTAGATGAACACATTGAGCATTTGAGATGTGTGTTCGATGTAAAAGTTTGTATGCTAATTTTAAGAAATGTACCTTTTGTATGGAAAAAGTTTTTTTTCTTGGTTATGTTGTTAGTACAAAAGATATTGAGGTGGATGAAGAGAAAGTCAAGGTCATTTAGGAGTGGCCAACGCCTTCGATAAGAAGCTTTCATGGTTTAGCTAGCTTTTATAGGTGTTTTGTTAAGGATTTTACCACCATTGCTGCACCACTCACTAAAATAATTAAAAAGAATGTGGTACTTCATTGGGGAATTGATCAAGTGAATGCATTTGCTACTATTAAAGAAAGGTTATGTTTTGCATTCATGTTAGCATTACCTTACTTTAACAAAACTTTTGAGATTGAATTTGATGCCTTAGGAATAGGAATTGGAGCCGTTTTGATGCACATTAGGCGGCCCATAGCTTTCTTTAGTGAGAATCTAAGTGGGGCAGCCCTGAACTACCCTACTTATGACAAAGAACTTTATGCTCTTATTCTTGCTCTGGAGATGTGGCAAAACTACCTTTGGCCTAAGGAGTTTGTGATCCACACTAATCATAAATCATTGAAGCATCTCAAGGGTCAAGGTAAATTAAATAAGAGACATGCTAGATGGATGGAATGCATCGAGATCTTTCCTTATGTCATCCGTTACAAGCAAGGCAAGGAGAACATTGTTGCTAATGCTTTATCACGGAGGTATGTACTACTTACTTCTATGAGTGCAAAAATGCTTGGGTTTGAATATGTGAATGATGTGTATGCCAATGATGCTAATTTTTCTGATGTGTATATGGCGCGTGATAAAGCAGCATTTGGTAAGTTTTACAAGCATGCTGGTTATTTTTTTAAAGAAAGAAAATTGTGTGCGCCAAATTGTTCAATGCATGCATAATTGGTGTGTGAGGCACATAGTTGGGGATTAATGGGACACTTTGGTGTCATGAAAACCTTAGAAATTTTACATGAACATTTCTTTTTGCTTAGGATGAGAAGAGAAGCCACTCGAATATGTGGTAGGTGCATTACATGTAAAAAGGCTAAATCTAAGGTTTTACCACAAGGGTTGTATACACCCTTACCTATTCCTAGTGAGCCATGGATAGACATATCTATGGACTTTGTTTACCACATGGGTTGTATACACCCTTACCCATTCCTAATCCTCTACTACCTTTTCTATTAGCCCAAAACTAATGTTTTACTGCAACTATTCGAACCTAGCCAAAACAAGTGATTTTTAAATATTGTTATCAAGCCCATCAGTTCAATCAAAAGCTTAATACCCAGACGAAAAAATAAACATTCAATATGCACACTATACAAAATTTTTAAAATACTATTATTAAATCATGAATTTTTCATGTTAAATAAATTTAAAATACCGTTCATATTTAGCTACATAATAAAGGGATATAAACTTTGCATGAACAATTTAAATTTCCCCTTACAAATAAAGGTACCAGTCGTGGTTACCCCAAGCTTAAATTTCGAGAAAACAATAAAGAATGATGAAACATTACGGGACAACATTTTAATAAAAGGAGATCACGTGTTAGAAAAAGAAATATAAAACAATGTGGATGTTATATGATTCAATAATTCAACGTCTAGTAAAATATACAATATGTTCATTCAGTTAAAAAATTACTCAAAAGAGTTGTGGCAGGACATGGAGATAGGAAAAATTATCGCTTACTAAAATAATCACAATTCCTTCTCGGCATAAAATTCAACACCAACCTATGTGCCAACACTGAAAAACAAGTCTCCGGATAATATTGAAGAATAAATCTCATGAGCAAGTCTCTAACACCCGAAGTAACAAAATCTTAGTTCTTAAAATTATTATATCCATATTTAAAGTGAACATATTCCTACTAAGTACTCACAATAAACACATTCTCAGTTTTGCGTTTTGCCAATTAAACAAGGTCCTTCATCTAGAATGCAACTATTGACCATAAAAAAGGAGTGCTCAAGCAGTACTTTAGACTTCATAGTAGGGAAATCTTATTAGCAATACCACGATAACAAAGAATCTAATAACTCTGGGGATATTTGTTAAGCCTAAATCCCCAATGCCTTTATGATCGCTTTTATGCCTTCAATATTCTGTTCCATCAGTTTAAACAATAATATGCTTCATTTAAGGATATAATAAAATAAAACTATTTCTACTAAAATTCATAACAAAAAGAAGCTCATCATGTGCAAGGAGTTCATGGACAAACCTATTGTTATTTCACCACAAGGACCAGCAATCTTAGAAAGCTGACCCCTTTGGCACATCTTTATCCAATTGATTGGATTTGTCCTTCATTGAATCCAAGCTTTCACCAGTTTGTTACAAGGAAATGATATTACTAAAAACAAAAAAAAAACAAAAGAGCATCTCTTTAGCATCAAAATCACTAAATCACCAAATATATTTTACCTTGATATAATGTTTTCTATCGATATATAATCTACCTTCATTTCCTTTTTTTGAGGAACGAGTCTTCTGCTCCTCTTCCCTCCACTATCTCTCCATCCTAGTATAATTTTAAATTTTAAAATAAAAAAGAAGGAAAGTAAATAATCTTGTGTATCCACATAAGGAAATAAAACGTTAGTACAAGAAATTAAAAAGTAGAAAGTGTGAAAACAATGGCAATGATATGCAGCATGATGAAATAAGAATCATATGGTCCATCCACGAGTGGCACACACACATAGATGGAGAGGAAGAGATCTACTCAACAAATAAAAAATAATTACAAAGTAGACCTTCAAGCTTAACCATAGTAGCTAAGGGCACAATGCACACCGAGACACAAAAGGTATCTAAAACCTAGGTGCGAGCCAAAGGCACGTGCCTCAAGTTATGCCCACATTTGTTAAAATTCTAAGTAAAACTCCCTGCATAATGGACTCTTGATTGTAACACATTCGTACTACTAACTAAATTTTACAATATTAAAATACTCAATTCTAGGGCATGAAAAAATTAATACTATAACACTATTTTTCAAAAGAAGCAACAGCAGCACAGCTCTGACTGATGCAAGAAATTACAGACCATATAAGCAGAATTGCTAAAAAAAAGGTTGGGAGAAAAGGGGCAACAAACATCAAAGAGGTGACATAGAGGAATAGAGTAATTTAGAAGAAGAAGAAGAAAAAGAAGACTAAGGAGCAGCATAACAAAATTTTTTGAAAAAAGAAATAGAAATTCCAAAAAAACAACAAAAAAAAAAAGGAGAAAGAAAAAAAAATGGGTTTACAGAAGCCACCGAGAGCAGCACAACTGGCCAAAAGAAGAAGAACATAAGAAAGAAAGCAGAGAGCAGTTGAGCATATATGTTAGGAAAAAGATGCAAAAATTTCACAAGAGGGAAGAAAAAGTGTTGACTATATGAGTCCATTCCTGTTTTGATAATGAAAAATCACTTTGTATTTGACCTGTGCAATTGAGTTTGTGAATAAGATCATAAGTTGGAATGCACGATGGTAAGCTGATATGGAAGCCACAAGGAATCTAGAGAACATACCACTTGGCTCAATCCATGGATCTAGAAGAATAAAAAAATGAAGAAGCAAGCTTCATGTTCTAGATCTTCAATGGGAATGGGTATTTAGAATTGAATGTATTTACATATTTCATATGATATAATTTGAAGTTCAAATATACCCTAGAAAGACTTTAGGACACATGCATTTCATGAAAAAAATTATTCACATCAGTCTAGGTTGAATAAATTTTTTGAGGAAGATTTTAAAGGCCTCGTCGACAAACCGAATGACCTCGTCAACGAACGCATGAAGGTCACTCGGCGATTAATAGTGTTGTCTCATCAACAAAAAAATACCATGAGCTCAAAAAGTTTAGACAATGCTTTCATCAACCAACTCATTGCCTCATCGATGAACGAGTGTTATACACTCGTCGATGAACTTACCCATTCGTCGACGATGATTAGGATGTTGAAACACGATTCAGTGCGGACACAGACGAAAACCATTATTTTTATTTGATTCAATGGCTTGGATTACATCTAGGGTTGAGAACACTTATAAAAGTAACCAAAAAACCCCAGTGCCTCACTTTTAGCATATTATTGGGAGCCTTGAACGTATACACATATCTGAAAAGTATTGAACACATTGTTAAGCCCTTGCCTGCTATTTCAAAGCATTCACATCAAATCTAAGCTTGGGTTACATTGATTTTCAAAAGGCGTTGCAAAAAATATTGCGCAAATAACTTGGGTATTGAGGTTTGGTGATCAATTTTTTTTTGTTGGTTTATTCTCAAAGATTTTTTTTTTTCACAAACGTATTCTTGAATATTTTATTTGGGAGATTGATCTTGAGTTATTATTTATAAATACATTTTGTGAAAGATCATTGTTTGAGAAAAGCTTTTGTTAAGGCTTCAAATATTTGAAAAACTATCGAGCTTATTATTTATTCAAATATTTCATTTTAGAATATTTATTCAAATATCTGATTTAATATTCTAAAGAAAACTTATTGACTAAGTATTTTGATAAAGACTATAGTCTTGATCTGTATTGAAAATCAGTTGTTCGAGTAATTTTTTTGAAGATCATAAATCTGATTCAGATTTCCGAACTATACCTACTATAATTTTATAAAAATTGTATAGTTGATTAGATCATTGGAGCATTTCTATCCTACATATTTCACATAACGATCATTCATCACTTATTTCAAGAAATATCATTGAATATCATACTCACACACTGAGCTTCAACTTTTATCATATGAGTATGCATTAGATATCTATTGTACTCACAAGCTTTGTGTAGAAGCATTTGAGTTTTTGTATAAATTGTAATTTTATATTGTATTCATGGTTCGGGCTGTGAACTGGGATTGAGGAGGTAGCTATGCCACTTGTAAGCAAAGGATTGTACGAGAAGCTCTGTCCCAGTTAAAGGAATAGTTTTTTAGTGGAATCCTTGAGTGGGTTACTTAAGGCGAGGGCGTAGGCTAGGGTAGGACGAACCTCGTAAAATTTTGTTTGCCTTCTCTCTTCCCTTAACTCGTTTTAATTTCCTATTGCATTTCATTATCAATTTTGCATGTTTTTATGTTGATTAATGTTACACGCACATGAAAATTAATTGGGTATAATTGAGTTTATTGAGATAGTAATTTGAATTTATTTTAGACCCTTGTGATTATTTGGTTAAATATTGAAGTAGGGATTAAGCAGTAAAATAAACTTAAATAATTTTGAAATACCCCATTCACCCCCCCCCCTCTTAGGAGTACACCTAAATTAACATTTGGTATCAGAGCGAGGTTTACATAGACTTAACCATTATTTTTGTAAAAAGGTCACATGGCACACATCGATGTAACCCCATTCAGTGAGGGACACTCGTCCACTAGACCACCAATTTTCTGCGGTGTAAATTACACCTACTTGAAAAGAAGAATGAGCATATATCTTTTACATGTTTATTGGAAAGTGTGGAAAATTGTATCCAAAGGAAATCATGTTCCTATGAAAGTAGTTGACAAGATAAATGTTCCTAAGACTAAAGATGAGTATATAGAGGAAGACTGGAAATCTGTGCAAATAAATGCTACTACAATGAACTTGCTATTCTGTGCACTAGATGTAAATGATTTTAATAGGGTGATGTCCTATAACCCTATTAAAGAGATTTGGGAAAAATTAGAAGTCACATATGAAAGTACTAAGGAAGTAAAAGATAGTAGGATAGACATGCTTACTAGTGAATATGAGGCATTTAAAATGATTGCTAATGAATCTATTCAATCCATGTACACTAGATTCACACACATCACAAATTCTTTAAATGCTCTCGATAAATCTTACCCTACTTATGAGTTGATTAAGAAAATACTTAGGGGACTACTGCCAATTTGGGAAGCTAAGGCTACTAAAATAGTAGAAGGAAGGACTCAAAAGGAGATGTCGGTTGATGAAATGATCGAATCACTCATTACTTATGAATTAGCAAAAAATGAAAGGAAGAATGAGCAAAATAAAGCAAAGAAAGTTACAACACTTAAGGCATCATCTAATAGCTCCAATGAAGGAAGTGATTCAAAATCAGATGATAACAAGGCTCTTCTTACAAAAAAATTTGGAAAGTTCATGAGAAAGAACAAGAAATACACTAAAAAATTCAAGGACTCAAAAACAGAAACGGGAGAGTCAAGCAGAAGGAAACAAAAGGATGATCTTCCTACCTGCTATAACTGTAGAGAAGTTGGGCATATCAAGCCAGATTGTCCCCAGCTGAAGAAAGTGTCCAAGAAGAAGAAGAGGGCACTAAAGGTTGGTTGGGATACTCACAGTACCAGTAGTTCAGAATCTGAATCCAGTGATGACGAGATTGCAAATTTGTGTCTGATGGCTCACGAAGACCACGAGGTACAATCCTTTTGTTCTTGCTTCATCTTATTATTCCAATGATTCAAAAAATGAAAATAGCATGTCTTCTTTTGATGAACTGCAACAGGAATATTTGTATACCCTTAAAAGCTTGAGAAAATGAATAAGAAAAATTCATATTTAAAATTAAAATTGAAAGAATTTTCAAAGCTAGTAGAAAGTCAAAATGAATCTCATGCATCCCTAATTGAGGAGTTAGAAAGGAATTTGAAAGATACATCTAAGATTATTAGTAAATTTATAGAAGGAAAAAATAATTTTTGAAAAACTCCTTGTAGCTCAAAGAAATTCCCTGGAAAGGAAAACTTAAAACAGAGACAACTTTATATGGGATATTTTGTAAGAGAGTCAAAATCTTATGTTCCAACTAAAGATTCTTATAGATATGTTACGTGTTTTAAATTTCATAGGTTAGGTCACATAAAATTTGACTGTCCTTTTAAAAACAAATATTTCAAAATTAAGAAAGTCTGAAAAGTCAAAGGAGAGTCTAGTACTAACCCCTATGGACCCAAGAAAATCTGGGTACCAAAAGTAGTTATCTGATTATGTCTTGCAGATGTGCTTGAGATTGTCCTCTTCAAAGGACAAGTGGTATATGGATAGCGGATGCTCATGACATATGACAGGATATAAAGCTAAATTTGCATCTATTATATTCAAAGATGGAGGATTCGTTACTTTTGGGGATAACTCAAAGGGTAAAATCATTGGAGTTGGTAAGTTCGGTAAAGAGTCCTCCCTTATTATTGATAAAGTGTTGCTAGTTGAAGGATTGAAACATAACCTATTAAGCATAAGCCAACTGTGTGATAAAGGCAATAAAATTTCATTTGAACATGAAAAATGCACTGTAAAGAAAAAATCTGAAAACAAAATATTGTTTACTGTTGATCATCATGAAAATGTCTATACCACCAATTTTGATAACTTAACTTCTCAATGGGTGACATGTTTCTCTGTTATGAATGAAATTAGTGGGATTTGGCACAGGAGACTAGGACACGCAAACATGGACTTAATATCTAAACTCGTTAAGGGAGACTTAGTTAAGGGTTTGCCTAAGACAAAATTCGTGAAAGACAAAATCTGTGATGATGTCAACTAGGAAAACAAGCAAGATCTAATTTTAATAAGAAGAAAGTAATCTCTACTACTAGGCCACTAAAAATGCTACACTTATATCTATTTGGTCCAAATCCAATTCAGAGTTTAGGAGGAAAATCATACTCATTTTTTGTCGTTGATGATTATTCTAGATTTACATGGGTACTATTTTTAAGTCACAAAGATTAAGCGTGTGAACAATTTATTAAACTATGCAAGAAAATTCAAAAAGAAAAGGGATACACTATCACTACAATCCGAAGTGATAGGGGTATAGAATTTAAAAATCAAAGTATGGAAGAAAACTGTGAGTCATTAGGAATATCTCATAATTTTTTAGCTCCTAGAACACCACAACAGAACGGTGTAGTTGAATTAACGAACATAAACTACCTAAGTACTTCTGGGCTGAAGCTGTGAATACCGCCTATTATGTTCTAAATAAAGCCTTGATTAGACCATCTCTAAATAAGAATCCATATAAATTATGGAATGGCCATAAACCAAACATCTCATATTTCCATGTCTTTGGCTGCAAGTGCTTTGTAATTAGAGACAATGAACATTTAGGAAAGTTTGATGTGAAATCAAATGAAGGTATTTTTCTAAGATATGCCTTAGATAGTAAATCCTACAGGGTATATAATAAACGAACATTAACCATTGTAGAATCCATTCATGTTGTATTCGATGAATCCAATCCATTTTCTTAAAGGACTGATGAGGATGAAATTGAGATTAATAAGGAATTTGAAAAACTATCGATTGAAAATAATTTAGATAAGAACTCAGACGTTAAGGAAACATCTTCTAAAAATAATCAAATGGAAAAAGAGATAAATGAACCACCTAGAGAATGGAAGTACATAAATAATCATCCTATGGATCAAATTATAGGAGAACCATCTCGTGGAGTAACTACACGATCCTCACTTAGAAATATGATTAGTTATTTTGCTTTCTTATCACAAGAAGAACCTAAGAATGTGAGTTTAGCAATTGAGGATGAATTATGGGTAATATCTATACAAGAAGAACTAAATCAGTTTGAGAGAAATAAAGTCTAGAAATTAGTTCCTAGACCAAAGGATAAGACGGTTATTGGAACAAAATGGATATATAAGAACAAGAAAGATGAACATGGGATAGTTGTTAGAAATAAGGCAAGACTAGTAGCTCAGGGATACAACCAGGAAGAAGGAATAGACTTTGAGGAAACCTTTGCACCTGTAGCTAGAATGGAAGTCATTTGAATGTTGTTAGCTTATGCAGCTTTTAAAAATTTCAAACTATATCAAATGGATGTCAAAAGTGCATTTTTAATTGGCTACATAAGTGAAGAAGTATATGCAGAACAACCTCAAAGTTTTGAAAACCATAAACATTCAAATCATGTTTAAAGACTAACTAAAGCCTTGTATGGTTTAAAGCAAGCTCTTAGAGCTTGGTATGAAAGGCTAAGTGGTTTACTACTGAATAATGGATTTATTAGAGGAAAGATAGATGCAACACTCTTCATCAAATCTAAGAATGACTACATGCTCCTAGTTCAAGTATACGTAGATGATATCATTTTGGGAGCAACAAATGAAGAATTGTGTAATGAGTTTGCAAGTACTATGCAAAATGAAATTGGGATGAGCATGATGGGTGAACTCAATTTCTTCTTAGGACTTCAAATCAAACAAGTAAAACATGGAATTTTTATAAATCAATCGAAGTACATTAGAGACTTGCTCAAAAGGTTTAATAAAGAAGATGGTAAAACTCTCGGAACACCAATGAGCTCTTCTTTAAAATTAGACAAAGATGAACAAGGCATGCCAGTAGATGTTAAGCTCTATCATGGGATGATTGGTTGCTTACTATATTTGACTGCCAGAAGGCCTGACATTATGTTCAGCGAATGTTTGTGCGCAAGATTTCAAGCTGCACCTAAAGAGTCTCATTTATTAGTTATCAAAAGAATACTTAGATACCTGATTGGAACCATTGAACTTGGATTATGGTATCCAAAGGATACCTCCTTTGAGATTATCAGCTATTCGGATGCAGATTTTGCCGGTAGCAAAGTAGATAGAAAAAGTACGAGTGGCACATGTCATTTCTTAGGACATTCTTTAGTATCTTGGTTTTCAAAGAAGCAAAATTCAGTTGGTCTTTCAATAGCTGATGCAGAATATATAACGGCTGGAAGTTGTTGTGCTCAAACGATTTACATGAAACAACAACTTACAAATTTTGGATTGCACTATGACACAGTTCCTATAAGATGCGACAATACGAGTGCAATAAACATTTCAAGGAATCCTATATCACATTCACGAGCTAAACATATAGAAATTAGGCATCATTTTATTCATGATCATGTGCAAAAAGGAGATTTGACTCTTGAGTTTGTATGCACAGATGAACAATGGGCAGACATATTCATGAAACCACTTTTAGAGGATAGGTTTATCCAAATTAGACATGAATTAGGCCTGATGCATAGTCGAGAAGTTTCCTAGATTTACATTAGACTACATAATTAAGGGGGTGCAATTTAAATTAAAATTAACATTTGGTTAAAATTTTCACGTTAAAAATTATCCAAATTAACGAATGGTTATTGCATGTTAAATTTTGATGGATACATGACACGTGTGATGCTCACATGAATTTTAGGAATTTATTGGACTGATTTGGTTACCCATGTCTATGTAAATTGAAATACTGTGTATGTTTACATTGAAATTTAATTCAACAACATAGATATACATTAGAAAGGAGAAGTAAATTGAGTAACACAAGGAGATATATTTCGTAGTACAATTTTGAAACTTAAAGGTTAAATTTTTTTTTGTTTTTTTTTGCAAAGATGAGATATATTTATGTCAGAACGTTTTTTTTTATATATACATTTTTGCTGATGTCAAAAAGGGGGAGAAATTAGTAGATAAAATGATAAAATAATTTTTGGGAGAAGAAGTAAGCAAAAATAGTGCATAGTCTATAATGTGTATGAACTTCATTGTGTGTAAATGATATTGTTGTATTGTTGAATTCTAGTTTATGCATTATCTTAGGGGCAGCCTTGTTAGGTGTAACCCATTTTTGCTCGTGTGGTGGTCATCATAAAAAATGGGGAGATTGTTGACTCTATGAGTTCAATCCTATTTTGATAATGACAAATCACTTTGTATTTGACCTTGCAATTGACTTTGTGAGCAGGTTCATAAGTTGGAATGCACAAATGGTAAGCTGATATGGAAGCCATGAGGAATCTAGAGAACATACCACTTGGCTCAATCCATGGATCTAGAAGAATAAAAGGATGAAGAAGCAAGCTTCATGTTCAAGATCTTCAATGGGAATGGGTATTTAGAACTGAATGTATTTACATATTTCATATGATATAATTTGAAGCTGTAATATACCCTAGACACCTTAGGACTCATGCATCTCATGAAAAAAATTATTTACATTAGTCTAGGTTGAATAAATTTTTCAAGGAAAATTTTAAAGGCCTCATTTACGAACCCAATGGCCTTGTCAATGAACACATGAAGGTAACTCGATGATGAATAGTGTTGTCTCATCGACGAACAAATACCGTGAGTCCAAAAAGTTCAGTCAGTGCTCTCATCGACGAACTCATTGCCTCGTCAACAAACGAGTGTTGTACATTCGTTGATGAACTTACCCATTCATCAACGAAGATTGGGACATTGAAACACGATTCAGCACGGACACGGATGAAAACCATTATTTTTATTTGATCCAACGGTCTGGATTAAATCTAGGGCTGAGAACACTTATAAAAGTAACCTAAAAACCCTAGTGCCTCACTTTTTGCATATTATTGGGAGCCTTGAATGTATACACATCTATGGAAAGCATTGAACACATTGCTAAGCCCTTGCCGGAAATTTCAAAGCATTCACATCAAATCTAAGCTTGGGTTACATTGATTTTCAAAAGGTGTTCTAGCAAATATGGCGCAAACAACTTGGGTATTGAGGTTTGGTGATCAAATTTTTTTTGTTGGCTTATTCTCAAAGATTTTTTTTCACAAACGTATTCTTGAATATTATATTTGAGAGATTGATCTTGAGTTATTAATTATATATACATTTTGTGAAAGATTGTTGTTTGAGAAAAGTTTTTTTTAAGAATTCAAATCTTTGAAAAACTATCGAGCTTATTATTTAATCAAAGATTTCATTTTAGCATATTTACTCTAATATCTGATTTAATATTCAAGAGAAAACTTATTGACAAAGTATTTTGATAAAGACTATAGTTTTGATTTGTACTGAAAATGAATCGTTTGAGTATGTTTTGTGAAGATCATAAATCTGATTTAAATTTTCGAACTATACCTACTATTTAAATAATTTTATAAAAATCGTATAGTTGATTAGATCGTCAGAGCAATTTTGTCCTACATATTTTATATAAAAATCATTCATCACTTTTTTCAAGAAATATCATTGAATATCATACTCACACACTAAGCTTCAACTTTTATCATATGAGTATGAATTAGATATCCATTGTACTCACGTTCTTTGTATAGAAGCATTTGAGTTTTTGCAAAAATTGTAATCTTATATTGTATTCACGGTTCGGGCTGTGAATCGGGATTGAGGAGGTAGCTACGTCTCTTGTAAGCAGCGGATTATATGGGAAGCTCTGTCCCAATTAGAGGAGCGATTTTTTAGTGAAATCATTGAGTGGGTTACTCAAGGTGAGGATGTAGGCTGGGGTAGGCCGAACCTCGTAAAATCGTGTTTGCCTTCTCTCTTCCCTTAACTCGTTTTAATTTCCGCTTGCATTTCATTATCAATTTTGCATGTTTGTATTTTTATTAATATTACACACACTTGAAAAGTAATTGGGTATAATTGAGTTTATTGAGATAATAATTTGAATTTATTTCAGACCCCTATGATTATTTGGTTAAATATTGAAGTAGGGATTAAGAAGTAAAATAAACTGAAATAATTTTGAAATACCCAATTCACTCCCCTTCTTGGGAGTACACCTAAATTAACAAAAAGTATAACGTCAACATCTGTGAGGCGTGCCTCGTTAGACCTAAAAGTCATCTTGGTTGGACCCATATGAGGAACAAGCCTCATCGCCTCAGTGCACCTCATGCCTAGGCACACGCCTTTAACAACTATGAGCTAGTCATTCGATGGATAATTTTGGTTAACGTTTGTCTAATTGTGGAAGAAACGAAATTCGGCGGGATGATGTTAAAGCAAAGAAGAATCAGAGAGAATTGGAAAAATTGAAATATTCAATGAATTAGTATATTTTATTTCATACTGTCTTAAAAAAAATAAAGATCTTATATCCTAGCCTAGGCAATTCTCTCTCTCGATATATCTTCTTTTTTATCAAAAAAATATATAACTATAAAATGAAGTTGCTGAGCTATTTAACTATTCTAGACCATAGTACCTATTGCAATTTCTTGAGAGCTAATAGTCAACCACAATTTCGAACATAGCTAAAATGTTTTCACTCATTGGCAATGAACTACCTTAATAATTATAAGCTAAACATTGTATAGTAATACATTCTTTGCACAAGACGTACAAAGTGTTGAAGGGCACAAAAGCTCGCTCCATGTCAACTGTTAGTTCAGGTGTAATCCCAAGAGGGGGGAGGGGGTGAATTGGGTTTGTTTAACTTCTTTAAGATTATTTACAACTTAATCCCCATTTATACATTTAACAAGTTAATTGCAGGGATTTGAAATTGATTCAAATTGTTATCTCAATAAATTCGATTTTACCCAATTAATTATCAAGTGCGTGTGAGGTTATTCAACATACACAAATGCAAGATAAGTAATGAAATGCGTTGCAAAAATTAAAAGGAGTAAAGGGAGAGAGAAGGAAAACACAATTTTTACGAGGTTCAGCCAACCCAGCCTACGTCCTCGCCTTGAGCAACCCACTCAAGGATTCCACTAAATCCCTGCTCCTTTAACCGAGACGAAGCTTCCCTTACGTCTGCTGCTTACAAAAGGTACAATTTCCTCCTTACCCGGTTCACAACCCGAACCATGATTATAATATAGAATTTCAAATATGCAAAACAACTCAATGTCGCTTCTAACAAAGCTAGTGAGTACAATGGAAAACCTAACACATATCCATATGATAAAACTTGAAGCTCAACATGTATGGAATGATGTAATCGTTATATGAATGATATGCTTCACAAAATTTCCTTTGATCAAATCTCCCAAATAATTATATAAGTGCTTTGGAGAAGTTAGAGCTTTAAATAATCTTTGTATTGAAATAATATGACTATTTCGCTTCAAATATTGAATCCAACCAAATGAGCTCAATACAAATAAGTAATTCAGTTTTTCTCGAAAAATCTAGTTCGATAAGTTTATTCCAAATATCTAAAATACAATATGATTGAAATTAGGATAGCTTCCCAAGAGGGGGGGTGAATTGGAATTTTAAAATTATTTCAATTTTAATTCTTTGTTTTATATCAACAATCACAACAAGTAAATACAAAAACAATTCAACCACAACCAATCAAGATAATCAAAAACTTGATTTTTGTATCAATACCCCTATAATGAATTGTAAAGCACGCTAAATTTATGTAAGCCCTGTGTTTATTCCAAACTCACAATTCTTCTTTGTGTTAAGCTTTTAAACAAACTTTCAGATTAATAAGTGTAGGATGATCAACCAACGTAGTCCGTTTTGGTTTCCGCAATCAATGCTGATCAAGCCAAAAACAAAATATCCTCCGACCTATTTAACAACTATACACTCAAAATTAACAATTTAAAGCATACACGCAGGTTGTAAGTATTGCTGAAAAAATAAAGAGTAAGGAAGAAGAGAGACACAAGATTTTACGAGGTTCGGCTTATACCCAGCCTACGTCCTCGCCTTTGGCAAATCACCAAAGGATTCACTAATTCAGTTTCGTTGACGAGTGAAACAATACCGATTACAATCACTCCTTCCGTTAGGCTAGAGCCCGCCTCTCCAAACGATATTCCCTCGTTTGGTCTAACGATTCTACAGCCCTGAATCATTTATAAACAAGAACCAATATAGAGAAGAGTTTGTGTACAAGAAAGCACTCTCACAGCAGAGTAGGTTAGTACAGCATTCAACACAATAATACTTCAAAGTAATTCAAATATAAAAGAATTTGAAGCTCAATATTCAATTTAGATCACCAAGTATCTTCCAAAACTTGAAAGATTCTTACTTTGAAGGATTTACTTCAGAGTTTGACTCAGTAGCAATTTAGTAGTTGAAGATGAATGAATACAAGAGAGTTTGAGACCCTTTTTGAGAACTTTGAACTACTGAAAATTTCTTGGTGTATAAAATCTTTGAAGTTTGGGGCTATTTATAGATGTTTAAAAGTAATTCCTTACCCCCAAAGTTTCCTTGAAGTAGTTTCCAAGTTTTTCAAAATAATAGTGTCCAAAAACTTCATTTAAAAAATCTTCTTGTTGAGAGTTTTTAAGCCAACGTTCGAGTGGCAGTTGCCTGTCATAGAACAAACTCACAACACAGAACACTGGCAGTCACCTGCCAGAACCAAGGCAGTCACCTGGTATGACCACCCAGGTGCCTGACTTTGTTCAGGAAGTCGCTTGGCATGCTACTGTCTCTTTGAAAAATTATTTATTTAATTTGACAGTCGCCTGCCACAAGAGGACAGTCGTCTAGCCCTGTTGTTTTTCAAAAACTCTTCTTTTTCAAAAACCTTTCTTTTTATTGATTTTAAAAACATTCTTTAGAGTTTCCTTAAAAATATATTTCTAAGTTTCTTTTGATTTTATGAGAGCTTCAAATCAATTTATACTTGAAATTAACTTGAAGTACTTACATTCAAAACATCCTTAAAATTCTAATCCTTTGATCTTCAAATAAGTTCTTGTTCTTCCATCATCTTTGAGTTTTCAATCTTTTCTTTGAGCTTTCATCAAGTTATCTTTAATCCTCATGCTCTTCAAGATCTCTTTTTAATCCATAAGCTTTATCATCCTTTTGTGCTTTGTCACTTCCTTTAAGTTTTGCCTTTTTCCTAAAAAACTTCACTTGAACCACATTAAACATATCATGATTTGTTATCATCAAAATAAGAATTGTAAGCCTTATTAGGCCAACAATCTCCCCCTTTTTGATGATGAAAAATCGAGAGCAAAAATAATAAGAATTAATACTCATGGCTCTCCCTTTCAACAAGCATGATACATTTTCATAATTATATACAAGATATGATCCATGCAAGACAATCCATAAATGATCCATACATATTCATAGTTTTTACAAACCACACATTTTTGCACTCTCTTCTCTCAAACATCTCCCCCTTTGGACATCAATCAAAAAGGAGAAGAGATAATACAAAAATAGAGAAGTGTTGCAATACATAGTACTTATAGAGTATAAAGAACATACTATCTGGTAAAGCATTAAAAAATAACACATAGATGAAACACATCAATCAGAGGCTTCCATAGACCCACTTTCATCGTCTTCTTCTTCTTGTTCACTAGATTCATCATCACTTGATGTAGCAGAGCTGATATTCATTGGAGATTTGCATTTAGAGGAGCTAGCCAAATGTTGTTCAATCTTGTCAACTCACTGAACAAGACTTGAACAATGAGTTTCTACAATAGAAACCTTCTCCCTTAGAGTACCAAGTCCAGATTGCATTCCATCACTGAAGGTCATATAGTGATTAAAAAATGGAACGAACCAAGAAGGAGTTTCTGGGTCAAGTTGAACTAAAGATGCTGGTATGGAAGACTGAGGTGGTGGTGCGGATGATACATGATGATGTCCCTTATGATGCCATCCTTGAGGAGAGTTCTTATATCCCATACGTTTAAGAATAGTATCAGAAAAGATATCGTAATGGGTTTTTATAGTGAAGTTAAATGATGGTGTAAGAACATTGAAATGAGCAAATACCATATTTAACATCCCAGCACATGGTAGAACAACATGAGGGGCATCAACTTTCATAATAATCCACTTGATAAGTAAGCTTGGAAGATCCAACTTTTTCCCTTTAAGAATACACCACATTACAAAACAATCTAAGAATGAAATATGATCATGAGAACCAAAACGTGGTAGGATATTGTATGTAATGAGTTTGTACAGGATTAGAGCTTGTAGATTGAGCTGTTTGTAAAGAGGTGGATGCCCAAAATTAGTAGGTGTATCAGTTATAACTAGAGGCAAAAATTCCTTTGGAGTGAATCCCTAGGATATAATCCATTGTTTCTCAACAATGTGGACCTTGAAATCTCCTGGCTTGACTCGAAGAATTTTTCCTAAAGATATGGGAGTAAGATGAATATTTTGCCCTAAAAGATTTTTTTTGATCCCATTTTCACATCTTTCCATATTTGCATAGAAAATCCCAATCATGTTGGGATAGTATCCTTTAGCTTCATATGTAATAAACCGATCCCATCCAATCTCCTTAAAAAGTCCCATAATTTCAGGAAAATTCGTATTGAAGAATGTAACATCAAGAACTTTACCTAAAATGGGTTCAGCTTAAGCGATTTGATTTCTATAGAGTTGCTTAGCATGTGGAGTTACTAACTATTTCTGTACTTCATCATTGTTGATCCTTGTCAAAGAGGAAAAACCCTTGTTACCAGTCAATTTTATCCATGGCATGTTTGTATGGAAGAGGAAATCTGAAAAACCCTAGGTTATACTTGCGATTTGGTGTGGAGAGTAAGTTTGATGCTCGGTTTCAAGCTGATTTGGATGAGGTGTTTGTATGGAAAAGAGTAGGGAAGAAGAATTTCAGAGAGAAAGAGGAAGGAGCAGGTGCCTGGTGGAAGTTAAAATGACTTAAGACAGGGTTTTAAACCCTACCCGCCACGAGGCAGTCGCCTGCTAGAATGAGGCAGGCGCCTGTCAATATAGAATTTGAAAAGTCAGTAGCCTGACAGTTGCCTGGCACCTTGGTGGCAGTAGCCTGACGGTCGCCTGGCACCTTGGTGGCAGTCGCCTGACGGTCGCCTGGCACCTTGGTGGCAGTCGCCTGCCAAGCAGAAAAAAATTAGTTTACTTCATGATTATGTAACATACCCAATTCTCTTCTAATGAATATGAATCGCTCTTCAGATAGAGGTTATCTGAAGATATCTACTAATTGGTCATTTGTATTTACAAATTCTAGCATTATATCCTCGTTTTGCACATGATCTCTCAAGAAATGATGTCTTATGTCAATATGTTTTGTTCTTGAGTGAGATACCGAATTTTTTGAAATATTTATGGCACTTGTGTTGTCACATTTTATAGGAATAGTTTGATATTGAATTTTGAAATCTTTTAGTTGCTTTTTTATATACAATGTTTGGGCACAGCAACTTCCTACTACTATGTATTCTGCTTCTGCTGTGGATAATGCTACAGAGTTTTGTTTGGTTGAAGACCATAAGACTAAAGAGTCTCCTATAAAATGACACGTTCCACTTGTGATTTTTCTATCTATTTTACATCCAGCAAAGTCTGCATCAAAATAGCTAATCATTTCAAATTCAGTTTCCTTTGGATACCATAAACCTCTTTCAAGTGTGCCTAAAAGATATCTAAGGATTCTTTTAACCGCTGTTTGGTGTGATTCCTTAGGAGCCGATTGGAACCTAGCACACATACATACGCTAAACATAATATTCGGTCTACTTGCTGTTAAATAAAGTAATCTTCCTATCATACCTCGGTAATGCTTAGTATCTACTTGTTTCCCTTTTTCATCCTTGTCAAGACTAGTTGAAGTGCTCATAGGAGTTCCTATAGGTTTACTTTCTTCCATATCAAACTTCTTTAACATATCTTTAATATATTTAGTTTGATTTATGAAAGTTCCATTTTTTGCTTGTTTGATTTGTAATCCTAGAAAGTAATTTAACTCTCCCATCATGCTCATCTCAAACTCTTTTTGCATAGACTTAGCAAATTCATTACACAAATCCTCATGAATTGCTCCAAAAATAATATCATCAACATAAATTTGTACTATAAGCATGTCTTTGTTTTTGGTTTTTAAACAGAGTACTATCTATCTTTCCCCTTGAGAAATTGTTTTGAATTAGGAACTTTCTTAGCCTTTCATACCAAGCTCTAGGAGCTTGTTTCAATTCATATAAAGCTTTAGTTAACTTAAATACATGATCTGGATTTTTTGATTTTTCAAAACCTGGAGGTTGTTTTACATGTACTTCTTCATTTATATATCCATTTAAGAAGGCACTTTTTACGTCCATTTGATATAATTTGAAGTCCTTATAGGCTACATAAGCTAAGAGCATCCTAATTTCTTCCATTCTCGCTATGGGGGAAAAGGTTTCATCGTAATCGATACCTTCTTCTTGATTATAACCTTGTGCTACTAGCCTAACTTTATTTCTTACAACAACTCCATTTTCATCCTTTTTATTTCTAAACACCCATTTAGTTCCTATGATTGATTTGTCTTTGGGTTTAGGTACAAGTTTCCACACTTGGCTTCTTTCAAATTGATTTAGTTCCTCTTGCATAGCTATAATCCAAGAGTCATCTTTTAAAGCTTCTTCAATATTTTTGGGTTCATCTTGAGATAAAAAGGCATAATGGTTGCAAATATTTTTCAATGAGGCTCGAGTGGTTATTCCTTTTGAAGTTTCTCCAAGTATTTGTTCTTTTGGATGAATTTTAGAATATTTCCATTCTTTAGGTAGTTCTAGATATTCTGCAATGTTTTCATTTGAAGTTTCATTAATATTTTCTTCTTTTAGTGGAATATCTTCTTTTTCATCATTCTTAATTTTATTTTCATAAATGTTTGATTCATCAAATGTTATGTGTATTGATTCAATGATAGTAAGAGTTCTCCTATTATAAACCCTATAGGCTTTGCCATTTGTAGAGTAGCCTAAAAAGATACCTTCATCAGATTTTGCATCAAACTTTCCTAAATCATCTTTAGTGTTAAGGATGAAACATTTGCATCTGAATACATAAAAGTAAGAGATATTAGTTTTTCTTCCTTTCCATAGTTCATATGGTGTTTTATCTATACTTGATCTTATAGATACCCTATTTATAACCTAACATGATGTGTTTACAGCTTCAGCCCAAAAGTATTTTGGTAAGTTATTTTCTTTTACCATTGTTGTCATTTCTTGTAGGGTTCTATTTTTTCTTTCTACAACTCCATTTTATTGTGGAGTTCTAGGTGCTGAGAAATTATGGTTTATTCCATATTCATTACAGAATTTATCGACCTATTTGTTTCTAAACTCCCTACCTTGATCACTTCTAAAACATGTTACATTATAGCCCTTTTCATTTTGTAATTTCTTACATAAGGTGATTAGCATGTCACAAGCTTCATCTTTATTTGTTAGGAATAATACCCAAGTAAATCTTGAATAATCATCCACTAGTACAAAAGCATATTGTTTTCCTCCTAAGCTTAAGGTTCTAGGTTGGCCGAATAAGTCTAGGTGTAATAGTTCTAGGGGTCTTTTAGTAGATATATACTTTTTCTTTTTAAAGCTGGTTTTAACTTGCTTTCCCTTTTGGCATGCGTCACATATCTTTTCTTTTATGAATTTGGTATTTGGTAATCCTTTTACAAGATTTTTATTTGACAATTTGGATATTAAGTCCATACTAGCATGTCCTAACTTCCTATGCCATAGCCAACTTATGTCATTCATGGCTGCCAAACAAGTTACATTTTGATTTGTTAGATTCTCAAGATTTATACAATAAACATTATTTATCCTAAGAGCCATAAATAAGATTTTATTTTCTTTGGAATTCTGAATAACGCATTTTTCTTTCTTAAAGGTTATTTCAAACCCTTTGTCACTCAATTGGCTTATGCTTAAAAGATTGTGTTTTAAACCTTCTACTAATAATACATTATCAATAGTAATAGAAGGTTCTTTACCTATTCTCCCGATGCCAATGATCTAACCTTTGGCATTATCGCCGAAGGTGCATATCCTCCATCCTTTTGTTTTAGAGATGAAAACTTGGTCTTATTGCCGGTCATGGGTCTTGAACACCCGCTGTCCAAGTACCACTTGTCCATTGATGATGTTATCCTAAAACATACCTACAATGGAGGATTCATTTTGTTAGTTTTTGGAACCCAAATCCTTTTAACTTTCTTTGTTTTTTTGTTAGTTCCCTTATTGACTTTCCATTCTCCTTGTATTTTAACATACTTTCTTTTTAGTGGGCAATCAAACATTACATGACCTTTGGTCTTGCACATATAGCTAGTGTGTTCATGTTTGTTGTGTAAGGAAGTGCTAGCATAGTGCTCGGCTTCCTTTACAAAATATCCCATGTATAATTTCTTATTCTTTTTGTTTGTTTTATCATTGTAACCTATTCCTTCTTTATTCCCATGTAGCCTTTGCTGTCCAATCATTTTTTCAAAATTATCTTTACCTTTTGTAAAATTATATTATCTTCTAATAATTTCTTTAGTTCATTTATTTCTTGATCATTTCTATTCAAGTTTTCTTTATGAGTTTTGCCTAATTCTTGAGTTACTTTACTTACTTCTTCCTCCAACTTCTCAATATAAGAATCTTTTTCATTTTCAATGGTTTTAAATGATTCAAGTTGCTTCAAAAGTTCTTTATTTTGATCTTTCAAGGTTATATTTCTTTTGGCAATTTTTATAAATCTTTTATGTAAGGAAAATAATTCAGCTTGTAATTCTTCATATGAGGGCATAGTATCACATGACTCGTCATAAGATTCATTGCAAGATTCTGTTGAAGAGTAGTAGGAATTTACCTCTTCATCATTCGCCATGAAGCATACGTTTGTCATCTCTTGTCCACTTGATTCGTTTTCAGTTTCACTGGAGCTTGAGTCATCCCAAATAGCCTTCATAGCTTCCTTCTTTTTCTTCTTCTCTTTCTTGAGCAATGGGAATTCCGGTTTGATATGTCATGGTTTCTTACAATGATAGCATATAGGAGGTTCACTTTTACTTTTATTTTCTTTTCTACTTGATTCTACTTTTTCAGTTTTTCTTTTGTTGAACTTCTTAGGAAATATTTTATTCCTTCTATAAAAATTTCCTAGTCTCTTAGTGATGAATGCTAATTCATCTAGATCTAAGTCACTTGATTCACTTTCTTCTTCACTTGAGCTGTGGCTTGATGCTTTTAGTGCAATAGATTTCTTATGCTTTGGTTCAGGATTTCTTTCTTTTAGAGCCATTTCATAGGTAAGGAGTGATCCTATGAGTTCATCTAAGGAGGTGGTCTTAAGGTTTCTTCCTTTGGTAATTTGTTGAGCCTTAGGTTCCCATATGGAGGGAAGGCCTCTCAAAATTTTCCTAATCATTTCATAGGTGAGATAAGTTTTTCCTAAGGCACTTAAGGAATTAATTATGTGGGTGAATCTTGTATACATACTTGATATGGATTCATCTGAATTCATCTTGAATGCTTCATATTCACTTGTTAACATGTCTATCATATTGTCTCTAACATCAATAGTTCTTTCATCTGTAACTTCTAATTTGTCCCATATTTCTTTAGCTGTTTTACAAGCCATGACCCTATTAAATTCGTTAGCATCTAAAGCACAATACAAAGCATTTATAGCACTTAAGTTTATTTGAAGCATCTTATAATCTGAATCGTTCATATCCTTTTTCTCTTTTGGAATATGTTTTCCATCTATTATCTTGGTGGGAATAAGGTCTCCATCCATAACTACTTCCCATGCTTTCCAATCCATGTGTTGGAGGTAGATTTGCATTCTCTTTTTCCAAAAAGGCATAGTTATGTCCACAAAAGATTGGTGGACAAGTTGAGGATTGGCACTCTCCAAAAGGAGCTACTCCAATGTTAGGCATTTAGATCTTTTTATAGCTTCTTGTTAGGAATTTGTTATAACAAAGCTCTGATACCAATTGAAATTAGGATAGCATCCCAAGAGGGGGGGTGAATTGGAATTTTAAAATTATTTCAATTTTAATACTTTGTTTTATATCAACAATCACAACAAGTAAATACACAAACAATTCAACCACAACCAATCAAGATAATCAAAAACTTGATTTTTGTATCAATAGCCCTATAATGAATTGTAAAGCACGCTAAATTTATGTAAGCCCTGTGTTTATTCCAAACTCACAATTCTTCTTTGTGTTTAGCTTTTAAACAAACTTTCATATTAATAAGTTTAGGTTGATCAACCAACGTAGTCCCTTTTGGTTTCCGCAATCAATGCTGATCAAGCCAAAAACAAATTATCCTCCGGTCTATTTAACAACTATACACTCAAAATTAACAATTTAAAACATACACGTAGGTTGTAAGTATTGTTGAAAAAGTAAAGAGTAAGGAAGAAGAGAGACACAAGATTTTACGAGGTTCGGCTTATACCCAGCCTACGTCCTCGCCTTTGGCAAATCACCAAAGGATTCACTAATTCAGCTTCGTTGACGAGTGAAACAATACCGATTACAATCACTCCTTCCGTTAGGCTAGAGCCCGCCTCTCCAAACGATATTCCCTTGTTTGGTCCAACGATTCTACAGCCTTGAATTGTTTATAAACAAGAACCAATATGGAGAAGAGTTTATGTACAAGAAAACACTCTCACTGCAGAGTAGGTTAGTACAACATTTAGCACAATAACACTTCAAAGTAATTCAAATATAAAATAATTTGAAGCTCAAAATTCAATTTAGATCACCAAGTATCTTCCAAAACTTGAAAGATTCTGACTTTGAAGGCTTTACTTCGGAGTTTGACTCAGTAGCAATTTAGTAGTTGAAGATGAATGAATACAAGAGAGTTTGAGAGCCTTTTTGAGAACTTTGATTGCTGAAAATTTCTTGGTGTATAAAATCTTTGAAGTTTGGGGCTATTTATAGATGTTTAAAAGTAATTCTTTACCCCCAAAGTTTCCTTGAAGTAGTTTCCAAGTTTTTAAAAATAGTAGTGTCCAAAAACTTCATTTAAAAAATCTTCCCTGTTGAGAGTTTTTAAGCCAACGTTCGAGTGGCAGTCGCCTGCCACGACTTGGCAGTCGCCTATCATAGAACAAACTCACAACACAGAACACTAGTAGTCGCCTGCCATAACCAAGGCAGTCGCCTGGCATGACCACCTAAGCGCCTGGCTTTGTTTAGGCAGTCTCCTGACATGCTACTGTCTCTTTGAAAAATTATTCATTTAATTCGGCAGTCGCCTGGCCCCACTCTTTTTCAAAAAAATTTCTTTTTCAAAAACCTTTCTTTTTATTGATTTTAAAAACATTCTTTAGAGTTTCCTTAAAAATATATTTCTGAGTTTCTTTTGATTTTATGAGAGTTTCAAATCAATTTATACTTGAAATTAACTTGAAGTACTTACATTCAAAACATTCTTAAAATTTTAATCCTTTGATCTTCAAATAAGTTCTTGTTCTTCCATCATCTTTGAGTTTACGATCTTTTCTTTGAGCTTTCATCAAGTTATCTTTAATCCTCATGCTCTTCAAGATCTCTTTTTAATCCATAAGCTTTATCATCCTTTTGAGCTTTGTCACTTCCTTTAAGTTTTGCCTTTTTCCTGAAAAACTTCACTTGAACCACATTAAACATATCATGATTTATTATCATCAAAATAAGAATTGTAAGCCTTATTAGGCCAACAATGATCTTTGTATATGTATATATATATATGTGATATGTGTTCCAAAGATCGAAAACCTAATATAATATTTTCAAAAAATATCCCTCATTAATATAGAGTTATAAGCACTAAGGATATTTAATCAAGTGGTTTTGTAATATCAAAAATATCGAGTCTTTAAATCAATACCCACTTGAATCAAAAATATTTAACCATTGGCGAAACTTATCTCAAGTAGTGATCTTGTCAAAACAATCTATATGTATATAAGTACACTCAAGATCAATTTCTCAACTAATATTCAAAGACAGATTTTGAGATGAAAAACTCTTTAAGAATAAGTAGTAGCAAACGTATCGATTTACCAAACCTCAATACCAATTTGAATGCACAACAATCGCTAGAATGTCCTTTTGAATATCAATGTAGCCTTAGCTCAGATTTGACATATAAGCTTTGAAATCCCAAGCAAGAATTCAGCAGTGTATTCGATGCTCTCCCAAGTTGTGCTAAACGTTCAATACACTCTATCTTACGCCAAAAGTTAGAGAACTAGGGTTTAGAGGTTGATTATAAACATTCAATATACTCTCTCAGCATTGGATCGGCTTGATTAAAAAATAACTCGCGTGTTTTCTCGCTAAAGATTAAATTTTAAATCTTCCCGTAGGTTCAGACGACTGAGGATTAAGGGGGC
Source organism: Malania oleifera (assembly GCF_029873635.1). Classification (NCBI taxonomy): domain Eukaryota; kingdom Viridiplantae; phylum Streptophyta; class Magnoliopsida; order Santalales; family Ximeniaceae; genus Malania; species Malania oleifera. The sequence continues at coordinate 56,695,882 of NC_080422.1, read as the reverse complement.
TCCCACGACTGAAGTTCCTTAAAGCTTCAAAAAATTGAACTAGACACAGGATCAGCGTCTGACGTTGGGGTTCAGACTTCTGAAGTTGTGGGTTTGGACGACTGAAGTAAGGGTTAAGTCTTCTGATGTGCTTCTGCCTGTTTCTATGTTGCTCCAATAAATCGTCAGATGACTGAACTTAATCTTCGGTCTTCTGAAGAAATTCTTCAGATGACTGAGCTTAAACTTCAGTCTTCTGAAGTTAAATCTTCAGACAACTGAGCATAGACTTCAGCCTTCTAAATAGTACACTTTCTGGTTTTTTCTTTTTTTCATTTTAGTTTCAAAAATCTATTTTGCTTTATTTCTTTGCTCTTTTATAAAATATTTTCCAAGGTTTAAAAATAGGCCTCTAAGTCCATAAATATACCTTAAATATTTTCATGAGATGCATGAGTCCTAAGGTCAGTCTAGGGTATATTTTGAGCTTCAAATTAAATCATATGAAATATGTAAATACATTCAGTTCTAAATACCCATTCCCATGACGATCTTGAACTTACCGCTTGCATCTTCATTCTTCTACTCTTTTAGTTCCATGGATTGTGCCAAGTTGTATGTACTTTAATCCCAATGGCTTCCATAACTTTCTAACTGTCCGTGCATGCTAGATATTGTTCATGTTCACAATCTCAATGCACATATCAAATACTAAGTGATTTTTCATTATCAAAATAGGATTGGACTCATAGAGTCAACAATCTCCCCCTTTTTGATGATGACAAATATACAAGAAAAAATATAAAATGGGTTATTCCTAACAAGGCTCCCCCTCAAATAATGCACAATCAAATATTCAGCAATATGAAATATGCTCAAACACAATTAGTTTTGCCAACTATTTTTGCTCTACCCTGATATTCTTCTCCCCCTTTCGACATCAACAAAAATGTGTATAACAAAACATGAGCAGACATAACCTTATATTCTTCTCCCCCTTTAAATCTTAAATTTTTAAAATTATTCAACCATCAGAGTTTAAAAATTGTACTATGAAATATGTCACCCTGTGTTAATTTACTTTACTTCTCCCACTTGCTAATGCAGGAAGTTGTGTTGTTGACTTAAATTGCAATGTGAACATACACAATGTGGCAAATTTCATAGACATGGATAAGCAAACACAGTCACTAAAGTTCAAAGATTATGTGAGGATTAACATGTGTAGGTTAATATGCTCTTATCTTGATATGAGTTTAATACCAAATGTAAACAAATGTGATACCAAATGGGAACAAATGAGCCAAATTTGAAATTTTGAACTAATTGTTAATATTAAGTGACGTTGCTCCCCCGGAATTATGTCATCTAATATAAATCTAGGCAACCTCTCGACTATGCATCAGGCCTAATTCACGTCTAATTTTGATAAACCTATCCTCCGCAAGTGGTTTCGTGAATATGTCTGCCTATTGTTTATCTATACATACAAACTCAAGTGTTACGCCTCCTTTTTGCAAAGATCACGAAGAAAATGATGTCATATTTCTATATGTTTAGTTCGTGAATATAATATAGGATTCTTTGAGATGTTTATTGCACTCGTATTGCTGCATCTTATAGGAATCGTGTCATAGCTTCATCCAAAATTCGTCAGGTTTTGCTTCATGTATAGCATTTGAGCACAACAACTTCCTGCCGCTACGTATTCTACATTAGCTGTGGAAAGAGCTACTGAATTTTGCTTCTTGGAAAACAAAGAGACTAACGAATGTCCTAAGAAATGACATGTACCGCTCGTGCTCTTCCTATCCACTTTGCTACCAGCAAAATCAACATCTGAATATCTAATAATCTCAAAAGATGTATACTTATGATACCATAACCTAAATTCCAAGGTTCCTATCTGGTATCTAAGTATTTGTTTGATAGCTAACAAATGTGACTCTTTTGGTGCAACTCGAAATCTTGTGTACAAACATATGTTGAACATTATATCAGGTCTGCTGGCAATCAGATATAGTGAGCTACCGATCATTCCATGATAGAGCTTGACATCTACTGGTATACCTTGTTCATCTTTGTCTAATTTCAAAGAAGAGCTCATAAGTGTCCCTAGTTTTTTTCCATCTTCCATATTAAACTTTTTGAGTAGATCTCTAATGTACTTCGATTGATTTATAAAAATTCCATGTTTCACTTGTTTGATCTGAAGTCCTAGGAAGAAATTTAGTTCACCCATCATGCTCATCTCAAATTCATTTTGCATTGTTCTTGCAAACTCATTGCACAGGTCTTTATTTGTTGCTCCAAATATGATGTCATTTACGTATACTTGAACTAGGAGCATGTCATCTTTCTTTGACTTTATAAAAAGTGTTGTGTCTATGCATCCTCTGATAAAACCATTATCCAGTAGAAAACCATTTAGCCTTTCATACCAAGCTCGAGGAGCTTGCTTTAAACCGTACAAGGCTTTAGTTCGTCTATAAACGTGATCTAGATTCTTATGGCTTTCAAAACCTATGGGTTGTTCTACATAAACTTCTTCACTTTTCTAGCCATTTAAAAATGTGCTTTTGACATCCATTTGATATAGCTTGAAATCCTTAAAAGCAGCATAGGCTAAAAGCATTCGAATGACTTCCATTCTATCTACAAGTGCAAAGGTTTCTTCAAAATCTATTCCTTATTCCTAGTTATATCCCTGAGCTACTAGTCTTGCCTTATTTCTAACAATTATCCCACGTTCATCTTTCTTGTTCTTATATATCCATTTTGTTCCAATAATTGTCTTATCCTCAGGTCTAGGAACTAGTGTCCATACTTTGTTTCTCTCAAACTAGTTTAACTCTTCTTGCATGGACATCACCCACGATTCATCCTCAATTGCTTCACTCACATTCCTAGGTTCTTCTTGAGATCGAAAGGCAAAATGACTAATCATGTTCCTAAGTGAGGATCGTGTGGCTACTCCACATAATGGTTCTCCTATTATTTGATCAATGGGATGACTCTTTATGTACTTCCATTCTCTAGGTAGTTCATTAACCTCATTTTCAATTTGATTAGGTTCAGCATATGGTTCCTTAATTTCATTTCACTTTTCTGAATCTTTTCCAATAAACAGCTTTTCAAATTCCTTGTTTATCTCAATTTCATCTTCATCAGTCCTTTTGGAGAAGGGATTTGACTCATCGAATACTACATGAATGGATTCTATAACGGTTAATGTTCATTTATTATATACTTTGTAGGTTTTACTATCTGAGGCATACCCTAGAAAGATACCTTCATCTGATTTCACATCAAACTTTCCTAAATGTTCATTGTCTCTAAGTACAAAACATTTACAGCCAAAGACATGAAAATATGATATGTTTGGTCTATGGTCATTCCATAATTCATATGGAGTTTTATTTAAGGATGGTCTAATTAAAACTCTATTTAGAACATAGTAGGCGGTATTCGTTGCCTCAACTCAAAAGTTTTTAGGTAGTTTATGTTCGTTAAGCATAGTTCTGAGCATTTCTTGTATAGACCCATTCTTCCTTTCAACTACACCATTCTGTTGTGGTGTTCTAGAAGCTGAAAAATTATGAGCTATTCCTAATGAGATGTAGTAGTCTTCTATGCTTTGATTTTTTTTAAATTCTCTAACCCTATTACTTCAAATTTTAGTAATAGTGTATCCCTTTTCATTTTGGATTTTCTTGCACATGTTTATGAATTGTTCGCGTGCTTCATCTTTGTGACCTAAGAATAATATCCATGTATTTCTCAAATAATCATCAACTATAACGAATGCGTATGATTTTCTTCCTAAACTTTGAATTGGATTTGGACCAAATAGATCTAAGTGTAGCAACTGGAGTGGCCTAGTAGTGGAAATTTCTTTCTTCTTCTTAAAACTAGATCTTGCTTGTTTTCCTAGTTGACAAGCATCACAGATTTTATCTTTGACGAATTTTGTCTTAGGCAATCCCTTAACTAAGTCTTCCTTAACTAGTTTAGATATTAAGTCCATGTTTGCGTGTCCTAGTCTCCTATACCAAATCGAACTAATTTCACTCATAGCAGAGAAACATGTCACACTTTGTGAGGTTAAGTTATTAAAATTGGTGGCGTATACGTTTTCATGACGCTCAGCAGTGAATAGTATCTTATTATTAGTTTTATGTTTAACAATGCACTTGTCATGTTCAAAAGACACTTTGTAACCTTTATCACACAGTTGGCTTATACTCAATAAGTTATGCTTTAAACAATCAACCAGTAAAACATCATCTATAATTAGTGATGAATCGTTACCAACTTTAACAACACCTGTGATCCTTCCCTTAGCTTTATCCCCAGTCATGTGACATGAACATCCACTATCCATATACCATCTATCTTTTGAGGAGGACGATCTCAAGCATATTTGCAAGACGTAATCAGATAACTGCTTTTGGTACCCATATTTTCTTGGGTCCATGGGGGTTAGCACTTGATTCTCCTTTGACTTTCTAGACTTTCTTAATTTTGACATCTTTGTTTTTAAAAGGACAGTCAAACTTTATGTGATCCAACCTATTACATTTATAACATGTAACATTTTTATAAGAGTCTTTTGTTGGAACATAAGCTATTAGCTCTCTTACAAAATATCCTATGTAAAGGTGTCTCTATTCTATGTTATCCTTTCAATTATAACCAAGACCTTCCTTTTCTAGGGAGTTTCTTTGAATTCCAAGGAATTTTTCAAAATTAGTTTGTCCTTCTGTAAACTTACCAATAATCTTAGATTTATCTTTCAATATCTTTTCTAAATCTTCAATTTTCAATTCCTTGTCTTTTGTAAGGGATGCATGAGATTCATTTTGACTTTATACTAAACTTGAAAGTTCTTTAACTTTATTTTTCAAATTAGAGATTTTCTTAATTTTCTTCTCAAGAATTTTAATAGTGTACAAATATTCTTGTTTCAATTCATTATATGAAAGTATGTCATTCTCATTTTTAGAATCACTGGAATAATAAGAAGATGATGAGAATGATGATTGTACCTCATGGTCATTATGTGTCATTAGACATAGATTTGCAATCTCGTCATCACTGGATTCAGATTCTGAACTACTTGTGCTATGCGTATTCCAACTGACTTTTAGCGCCATCTTCTTTTTCTTGGAGGCTTTCATTAGTTTGGGACACTCAGACTTGATGTGTCCAACCTCTCTACAGTTGTAGCAAGTTGGTAAATTTTCCTTCTTTTCCTTCATGCTTGACTCTCCTCTTTCTGATTTTGAGTTCCGTAATTTTCTGTTGAACCTCTTATTCTTCTTCAAGAACTTCCCGAACTTCTTTGTTAGCAAGGCCATGTTATCTTCTGTATCAGAATCACTTCCTTCACTAAAGTTGTTTGACGATGCCTTAAGCGCGGTAATTTACTTTGCCTTATTCTGCTCACTTTTCCTCTCATTTATGGCTACCTCGTAGGTGATGAGTGATCCAATTAGTTCATCCACAGACATCCCCTTCAGATTTCTTCCTTCAACTATTGCAATAGCTTTAGCTTCCCACACTAGAGGCAGTCCCCTAAGGATTTTCCTTATCAACTCATAAGTAGGGTAAGATTTACCAAGAGCATTTAAAGAATTGGTGATGTGTGTGAATCTAGTGTACATAGATTGTATAGATTCATCAGCAATCATTTTAAATGCCTCATATTCACTAGTAAGCATGTCTATCCTATTATCTTTTACTTCCTTAGTACCTTCATATGTAACTTCTATTTTTTCCCAAATCTCTTTTGCAGTGTTACATGTCATCACTCTATTAAATTCATTTACATCTAGCGCACAGAATGACAAATTCATTGTAGTAGCATTTATTTGCACAGATTTCCAGTCTTCCTCTGTATATGCATCTTCAGTCCTAGGAACATTTACCTTGTCAACTGCTTTCATAGGGACTTGGTTTCCCTTGGAAACAATTTTCCACACTTTCCAAACCACATTTAAAAGATATATACTCATCCTTCTTTTCTAGTAGGTGTAATTTACACCGCAGAAAATAGGTGGTCTAGTGGACGAGTGTCCCTCACCAAATGGAGTTACACCGATGTGTGTCATGCAATCTTTTTACAAAATGAACAGTTAAGTCGATGTAAACCTACTCTGATACAAAATGTTAGTTCAAGTGTAATCCCAAGAGGGGGGGTGAATTGGGTTTATTTAACTTCTTTAAGATTATTTACCACTTAATCCCTATTTATATATTTAACAAATTAATTGCAGGGATTTGAAATTGATTCAAATTGTTATCTCAATAAATTCAATTTTACCCAATTAATTATCAAGCGTGTGTGAGGTTATTCAACATACACACATGCACGATAAGTAATGAAATGCGTTGCGAAAATTAAAAGGAGTAAAAGGAGACAGAAGGCAAACACAATTTTTATGAGGTTTAGCCAACTCGGCCTATGTCCTTGCCTTAAGCAACCCACTCAAGGATTCCACTAAATCCCTTCTCCTTTAACCGAGATGGAGCCTCCCTTACATCCGCTACTTACAAGAGGTACAACTTCCTCCTTACCCAGTTCACAACCCGAACTGTGATTACATTATAGTATTTCAAATCTGAAAAAAAAACTCAATGTTGCTTCTAACAAAGCTAGTGAGTACAATGGAAAACCTAACACATATTCATATGATAAAACTTGAAGCTCAACATGTATGGAACGATGTAATCGTTATATGAATGATATGCTTCACAAAATTTCCTTTATCAAATCTCCCAAATAATTATATAAGTGCTTTGGAGAAGTTAGAGTTTTAAATAATCTTTGGATTGAAAGAATATGACTATTTCGCTTCAAATATTGAATCCAACCAAATGAGCTCAATGCAAATAAGTAATTCAATTTTTCTCCAAAAATCTAGATCGATAAGTTTATTCCAAATATCCAAAATACAATATGATCTTTGTATATGTATAAGTATATATATATATATGTGTGTGTGTGTGTGTGTGTGTGTGTGTGTGTGTGTGTGTGTGCGTGTGCGTGTGTGATATGTGTTCCAAAGATAAAAAATCTAATATAATACTTTTAGAAAATACCCCTCAATAATATATAGTTATGAGCACTAACGATATTTAATCAAGTGGTTTTGTAATATTCAAAATATCAAGTCTTTAAATCAATACCCACTTGAATCAAAAATATTTAACCAATGGCAAAACTTATCTCAAGTAGTGATCTTGTCAAAACAATCTATATGTATATAAGTACACTCAAGATTAATTTCTCAAATAATATTCAAAGATAGATTTTAAGATGAAAAACTCTTTGAGAATAAGTAGTAGCAAACAGATTGATTTACCAAACCTCAATACCAAGTTGAATGCACAACAATCGCTAGAATGTTCTTTTGAAAATCAATGTACCCTTCGCTCAGATTTGACGTATAAGCTTTGAAATCCCAAGCAAGAATTCAGCAGTGTATTCAATGCTCTCCCAAGTTGTGCTAAACGTTCAATACACTCTATCTTACACCAAAAGTTAGGGCACTAAGGTTTAGAGGTTGATTATATAGGTAACCTTGGCCTTAGGATAAATCCAAACCGTTGGATCAGCTTGATTAAAAAATAACTCATGTGTTCTCTCGCTAAAGATTAAATTTTTAATCTTCTAGTAGGTTTAGACGACTGAGGATTAGAGCTTAGATGACTGAAGTTCCTTAAAGCTTCAAAAAATTGAACTGGACACAGGGTCACACATCTGAAGTTGGGGTTTCAGACTTCTGAAGTTGCAGGTTCGGATGACTAAAGTCAAGGTTCAGTCTTCTAATGTGCTTCTTCCTATTTCTGTGTTGCTCCAATAAATCTCAGACGATTGAACTAAATTTTCGGTCTTTCTGAAGAAATTCTTTAGATGACTGAGCTTAAACTTTAATCTTCTGAAGTTAAATCTTCAGACGACTGAGTGTAGACTTCAATCTTCTAAACAGTACACTTTCTGGTTTTTTTTTTTTTTTTCATTTTAGTTTCAAAAATCTATTTTGCTCTCTTTCTTTACTCTTTTATAAATATTTTTCGGGATTTTAAAATAGGTCTCTAAGTCCATAAATATCCCCTAAATATTTTCATGAGATGCATGAATCCTAAGGTCAGTCTAGGGTATATTTTGAGCTTCAAATTAAATCATATGAAATATGTAAATGCATTTAGTTCTAAATACCCATTCCCAGGATAATCTTGAACTTGCCGCTTGCATCTTCATTCTTCTACTCTTTTAGTTCCATGGATTGTGCCAAGTTGTATGTACTTTAATCCCAATGGCTTCCATAACTTTCTAAATGTTCGTGCATGCTAGATATTGTTCATATTCACAATTTCAATGCACAGATCGAATACCAAGTGATTTTTCATTATCAAAAGAGGATTGGATTCATAAAGTCAACACCAACTAGTGCAACCGCCATTTTCTTGGCTTCATTCTGAAACTCATCCAGTCCAGCACTTGCAACTGCCACAACCTAAGATAAGATTTACATTGAACTAGAAATTAATGGTGAAGAAGAAGACAAATTTGCTGATGGTCATGGAGATGGTGGTGGTGGTGGTGGTGATGACCATGATAATGAAAATTAGTGTTCTTCGAATAAGAATTCAAACTTGTAGGTACATCATACCTCTAACTTGAAAGGAGGATATCTTCCCACACTAGGCATCATATTTGCAGTTGCGGAAACTATATCAACCAAGACATGATGAACCTATATCAAAATGAAAAGCGATAAACTATTACTAAACTTCGAAGTGATAAGGGTAGAGAATTTAAAAATCAAGGCATGGAAGACTACTGCAACTCATTAGAAATAGCTCATAATTTTCTGACTCCTAGAACACCACAACATAATGGTGTAGTTGAAAGGAAGAATAGGTCTATACAAGAAATTGCCAGAACTATGCTTAACGAACATAAACTATCTAAGTACTTCTGGGCTGAGGCGGTGAATGACGCCTGCTATGATCTAAATAGAGTTTTAATTAGACCATCCTTAAATAAAACTCCATATGAATTATGGAATGGCCATAGACCAAACATATCATATTTTTATGTCTTTGGCTGTAAATGTTTTGTGCTTAAGGACATTGAACATTTAGGAAAGTTTGATGTGAAATTAGATGAAGGTATCTTTCTAGGGTATGCCTCAAATAGTAAAGCCTATAGAGTATATAATAAACGAACATTAACCGTTATAGAATCCATTCATGTAGTATTCGATGAGTCAAATCCCTTCTCCAAAACGACTGAGTAAGATGAAATTAAGATAAACAAGGAATTTGAAAAACTATCTATTGGAAATGATTCAGAAAAGAGAAATGAAATTAAGGAACCATCTGCTGAACCTAATCAAATTGAAAATGAGGTTAATGAACTACCTAGAGAATGGAAGTACATAAAGAGTCATCAAATTAATCAAATAATAGGAGAACCATTACGAGGAGTAGCCACATAAACCTCACTTAGGAACATGATTAGTCATTTCACCTTTCTATCTTAAGAAGAACCTAGGAATGTGAGTGAAGCAATTGAGGATGAATCGTGGGTGATGTCCATGCAAGAAGAGTTAAACCATTTTGAGAGAAACAAAGTATGGACACTAGTTCCTAGACCTGAGGATAAGACAATTATTGGAACAAAATGGATATATAAGAACAAGAAAGATGAACATGGGATAGTTGTTAAAAATAAGGCAAGACTAGTAGCTCAGGGATATAACCAGGAAGAAGGAATAGATTTTGAAGAAACCTTTGCAACTATAGCTAGAATGGAAGCCATTCGAATGCTTTTAGCCTATGCTACTTTTAAGGATTTCAAGCTATATCAAATGGAGGTCAAAAGTGCATTTTTAAATGGCTACATAAGTGAACAGGTATATGTAGAACAACCCCTAGGTTTTGAAAACCATAAGAATCCAGATCACGTTTATAGATTAACAAAAGTCTTGTATAATTTAAAGCAAGCTCCTAGAGCTTGGTATGAAAGGCTAAGCGATTTTCTACTGGATAATGGTTTTATCAGAGGTAGGATAGACACAACACTCTTCATAAAGTCTAAGAAATATGACATGCTCCTAGTTCAAGTATACGTATATGACATCATATTTGGAGCAACAAATAAAGACCTATGCAATGAGTTTGCAAGAACAATGCAAAATGAATTTGAGATGAGCATGATGGGTCAACTAAATTTCTTCCTAGGACTTCAGATCAAACAAACGAAACATGGAATTTTTATAAATCAATCGAAGTACACTAGAGATCTGCTCAAGAAGTTTAATATGGAAGATGGAAAAATACTAGGAACACCTATGAGCTCTTCTTTGAAATTAGACAAAGATGAACAAGGTATACCAATAGATGTCAAGCTCTATCGTGGAATGATCGGTAGCTTACTATATCTGACTGCCAGTAGACCTGACATAATGTTCAGCGTATGTTTGTGCGAATGATTTTAGGCTGCACCAAAAGAGTCACATTTGTTAGCTGTCAAACGAATACTTAGATACCTTATAGGAACCATGGAACTTGGGTTATGGTATCCTAAGCATACATCTTTTGAGATTATTATCTATTCAAATGCTAATTTTTCTAGTAGCAAAGTGGATAGGAAGAGAACGAGTGATACATGTCATTTCTTAGGACACTCGTTAGTCTCTTGGCTTTCCAAGAAACTGAATTCAGTAGCTTTTTCCACAGCTAAGGCAGAATTCGTAGCGACGGGAAGTTGTTGTGCTCAAATGCTTTACATGAAACAACAACTAATGGATTTTGGATTAACCTATGACACAATTCCTATAAGATGCGACAATACGAGTGCAATAAACATCTCAAAGAATCCTATATTACATTCACAAACTAAATATATAGAAATATGACATCATTTTCTTTGTGATCATGTGCAAAAAGGAGATGTAACACTTGAGTTTGTATGCACATATGAACAATGGGTAGACATATTCACAAAACCACTTGCGGAGGATAGGTTTATCAAAATTAGACGTGAACTAGGCTTGATGCATAGTCGAGAGGTTGCCTAGATTTATATTAGATGACATAATTTAGGGGGAGTAACATCACTTAATATTAACAATTAGTTCAAAATTTAAAATTCGAGCTCATTTGTTCCCATTTGGTATCTACATTTGGTATTAAACTCATATCATGATAAGAGCATATTAACATACACATGTTAATCCTCACATAATCTTTGAACTTTAGTGACTATGTTTGCTTATCCATGTCTATGAAATTTGCCACATTGTGTATGTTCACATTGCAATTTAAGTCAACAACACAGCTTTCTGCATTAGCAGGGGGTGAAGTAAAGTAAATTAACATAGGGCAACATATTTCACAGTACAATTTTTAAACTCTGATGGTTGAATAATTTTAAAAATTTTAAGATTTAAAGGGGGAGAAGAATATAAGGTTATGTCCACTCATGTTTTGTTATACACCTTTTTTTTTATGTCAAAAATGGGAGAAGAATATCAGGGTATAGCAAAAATAGTTGGCAAAAACTAATTGTGTATGAGCATATTTCATATTGCTGAATATTTGATTGTGCATTATTTGAGGGGAAGCCTTTTTAGGTGTAACCCACTTTATATTTCTGGTCGTGTATTTGTCATCATCAAAAAAGGAGAGATTGTTGACTTTATGAGTCCAATCCTATTTTGATAATCACAAATCACTTGGTATTTGATTTATGCATTGAGATTGTGAACAGGAACAATATCTAGCATGCACGGACAGTAAGAAAGTTATGGAAGCCATTGGGATTAAAGTACATACAACTTGGCACAATTCATGGAACTAAAAGAGTAGAAGAATGAAGATGCAAGCGGCAAGTTCAAGATCTTCATGGGAATGGGTATTTAGAACTGAATGTATTTACATATTTCATATGATTTAATTTGAAGCTCAAAATATACCCTAAACTGACCTTAGGACTCATGCATCTCATGACAATATTTAGGGGATATTTATGGACTTGGAGACTTATTTTAAAACCCTGAAAAATATTTTATAAAAGAGCAAAGAAAGATAGCAAAATAGATTTTTGAAACTAAAATGAAAAAACCAAAAAGTGTACTGTTCAGAAGACTGAAGTCTACTCTTAGTCGTATGAAGATTTAACTTCATAAGACTGAAGTTTAAGCTCAGTTGTCTGAAGAATTTTTTCAGAAGACCGAAGATTAAGTTCAGTTGTCTGAAGATTTATTGGAGCAACACAGAAACAGGTAGAAGCACATCAGAAGACTGAACCTTGACTTCAATCATCTGAACACACAACTTCAGAACTCTAAACCCCAAATTTAGACGTTTGACCTTGTGTCCAGTTCAATTTTTTGAAGCCTTAAGAACTTCAGTCATCTGATCCCTAATCCTCAGTCATCTAAACCTTCGGGAAGATTAAAAATTTAATCTTTAGTGAGAGAACACGCGAGTTATTTTTTAATCAAGCTAATCCAACAGTTTGGATTTATCCTAAGGCCAAGGATACCTATATAATTAACCTCTAAACCCTAGTGCCCTAACTTTTGGCATAAGATAGAGTGTATTGAACATTTAGCACAATTTGGGAGAGCATCGAATACACTGCTGAATTCTTGCTTGGGATTTCAAAGCTTATACGTCAAAATTGAGCTAAGGCTACATTGATTTTCAAAAGGATATTCTAGTGATTGTTGTGCATTCAACTTGGTATTGAGGTTTGGTAAATCAATCTTTTGCTACTACTTATTCTCAAAGATTTTTTCATCTCAAAATCTATCTTTGAATATTATTTGAGAAATTGATCTTGAGTGTACTTATATACATATAGATTGTTTTGACAAGATCACTACTTGAGATAAGTTTTTCCAATGGTAAAATATTTTTTATTCAAGTGGGTATTCATTTAAAGACTCAATATTTTCGATATTACAAGACCATTTGATTAAATATCCTTAGTGCTCATAACTATATATTATTGAGGGATATTTTCTGAAAATATTATATTATGTTTTTTATCTTTGGAACACATATCACACACACACACACACACACACACACACACACACACACATATATATATATACATATTCATATACAAAGATTATATTGTATTTTGGATATTTGGAATAAACTTCTCGATCTAGATTTTTGGAGAAAAACTGAATTACTTATTTGTAATGAGCTCATTTGGTTGGATTCAATATTTGAAGTGGAATAGTCATATTCTTTTAATCCAAAGATTATTTAAAACTCTAACTTCTCCAAAGCACTTACTTATATAATTATTTTGGGAGATTTGATCAAAGGAAATTTTGTGAAGCATATCATTCATATAATGATTACATCGTTACATACATGTTGAGCTTCAAGTTTTATCATATGGATATGTGTTAGGTTTTCCATTGTACTCACTAGATTTGTTAGAAGCAACATTGAGTTGTTTTTCAGATTTGAAATTCTATATTGTAATCACGGTTCGGGTTGTGAACCGGGTAAGGAGGAAGTTGTACCTCTTGTAAGTAACGGATGTAAGGGAAGCTCCGTCTCAGTTAAAGGAGCAGGGATTTAGTGGAATCCTTGAGTGGGTTGCGCAAGGCGAGGACATAGGCTAGGTTGGCTAAACCTCATAAAAATTGTGTTTGCCTTCTCTCTCCCTTTACTCCTTTTAATTTCCGCTACGCATTTCATTACTTATCCTGCATATGTGTATATTGAATAACCTCACACGCACTTGATAATTAATTGGGTAAAATCGAATTTATTGAGATAACAATTTGAATCAATTTCAAATCCCTGCAATTAATTTGTTAAATATAAATAGGGATTAAGTGGTAAATAATCTTAAAGAAGTTAAATAAAACCAATTCACCCTCCTCTTGGGATTACACGTGAACTAACAGATTAGGTGCACGAATAAACTTTGCGTATTACCCTCTTCTCTTTCTCATTCACTTCCTCACTCAATTGCTTTATGGCTTTATTATCTGTCATCTTACCACTTTGGAGAGTGGTCACTGCCTGGGCCTACTCGAGATATGACGAAGGACCAATGTCCGGTTCATATTCCACCTCGTATTGTCCCTTGGGGTTCACTAAAGGTTGACTTGGCAACTTACCCTCATCTCTTCAGCTCAAGCTAGCAGCTATTTGCCCCATGGTGGATTTTAGCTTTGCGATATACTAGGAGTGAGAGTGAAGGAGTTGTCGATCTACTTAGCGGTCAGCTTCAATGCCTTTGAGGGCTTTCAGCACCATCTTCTGAAAAGAATCGTATTTGGGCTTAGGAGGAGGTTGCTGCTGAAATGATGAAGGTTTGGAGGCAGACGTGGGATGATTGTGATAGTTATCTTATAGGCGAGGAGGTTGGGCATCAGGGGCTTGCGGAGGTCTTTGGGATTGAAGACCCAGAGCTTGTGGCCTCTAGGAGAAGTTAGGGTGCTATTTCCACCCAAGATTGTATGTATTGGAACAGGGATCGTTTGACGGCCTATCATACAAATTATAGGTGGCCTTCACTTCTTTTCACACAAGGTCAGGCAAGGATGGCACATGTTGGCAATTGTAGCATGAATGGGAAGGGTCAGAGCAAAGCGCACACACCTCTACACATGCCTTAGGTTAGGGTTGTTATCCTAAGGATAAGAATTGGTCTAACTTTTGAACTATTGTGTGTAGGGTTGGTGCTAGGTCATGGCTTGTGGCCAACTGATAAACTCCATTAGGTTTGGAGGTGGATGGGTTGGGGGGTCTACGAGTAGCAGTAGTGTGCTGCTATGAATTCTCAGCTAAGTTCTCAAAGAGAACCTAGGCCTCATTCTCATGCTTTGTGAGGAAAGTACCTCCACACGAAGCATCAACCATTAACTTATCTCTCTCAACTAGCCCTTCGTAAAAGGTCTGCACTAATTTTCACTTGGGGACCTGATGATGTGGACATTTTCGGAGTAGGTCCCTAAAGTGTTCCCAAGTCTCAAAAAAGATTTCCCCATCCACTTGTGAAAAACTCATGATGGCTCTTCGAAGCTAGTTAGTCTTCCCAATTGGAAAATACTTCTTTAGGAATTCATGATGCATGGTAGCCCAGTTGGCCACCGAATTCAGCCCTACGGACGTCAGCCAACATTAAGCTTTATCCTTCATAGAGATCAGAAAGAGCCTAAAATGGAGGGCATCATCACTGAAATTGGGTATACGAATGGTCGAACAAATTTCTAGGAACTCATCCAGATGCTGATAAGGATTTTATACAGAATTCCCATGAAAAGTGGGCACCATCGAGATGACAGAAGTATTAACCTCGAATTGCGCCGCCCAAACATCTGGGAACCGGATGTAAGACGGCGAGGTGTATGTGTTGACTCTATGAGTCCAATCCTGTTTTGATTATGAAAAATCACTTGGTATTTGATTTGTGCATTGAGATTGTGAACAGGAACAATATTTAGCATGCACGAAAGGATAATAAGTCATGGAAGCCATAAAGATTAAAGTATACACATCTTGGCACAATCCATGGAACTAAAAGAGTAGAAGAATGAACATGCAAGCGGCAATTTCAAGATTGTCATGGGAATGTGTATTTAGAACTGAATGTATTTACATATTTCATATGATTTAATTCAAAACTCAAAATATACCCTAGATTGACCTTAGGACTCATGCATCTCATGAACATCTTTAGGGGATATATATGGACTTAGAGATATTTTTAAAACCCCGGAAAATATTTTATAAAAGAGCAAAGAAAGAGAGCAAAGCAGATTTTTGAAACTAAAAATGAAAAATCCAGAAAATGATCAGTTCATAAGACCGAACTCCACGTTTAGTCGTCCGAAGATTTAACTTCATAAGACCAAAGTTAAGCTCGGTAGTCTAAAGAATTTCTTTAGAAGACCGAAGATTAAGTTCAGTCGTCTAAAGACCTATTGGTGAAACACAGCAACTGGCAGAAGCACATCAGAAAACTGAACTCAGACTTGTCATTCGTATGAACCTGACACTTCAGAAGACTAAACCCTAACCTCAGTTGTCTGACCCTGTGTCCAGGTTAATTTTTCAAAACTTTAAGAAACTTCAGTCGTCTAAGCCCTAAACCTCAGTCATCTCAACTTGCGGGAAAGTTAAAATTTTGATTTTTAATGAGAGAACACACGAGTTAATTTTTTATCCAACGGTTAGAATTCATCCTAAGGGCAAGGTTACCTATATAATCAATATCTAAAACCTAGTGCCCTCAAAACAAAAGAGAGAAAGAACCTTTGGCATATGATTTAGCGTATTGTACGATTAGCACAACCTTGGGAAAGACACTGGTGAAACTTTTGGTTGGGATTTCAAAGTTTATACGTCAAATATGAGCTAAGGCTATCATGATTTTCAAAAAACACTCTGGCGACTATTGTGCATTCTACTTGGTATTGAGGTTTGTTAAATCGATTTGTTATTTTCAAAGAGTTTCTCATCTCATCATCTATTATTGAATATTATTAAAGAGATTGATCTTGAGTGTTAATATACATATATAGATTGCTTTGACAAGATCATTACTTGAGAAAGGTTCTGCCATTGGTCAAATATTTTTTATTCCAGTGTGTATTCATTTAAAGATTCGATATTTTCGATATTACAAAACCACTTGATTAAATATTCATAGGGTTCATAACTATATATACTATTGTGGGATATTTTTCTGAAAAATATCATATTAGGCTTTTGATCTTTGGAACTCATATCATATATATATATATATATATATATATACATATTCATATACAAAGATCATATTGTGTTTTGGATATTTGGAAGAAAACTTATTGATTCAGACCTTTATAATATTCAAGACAAACTTTTTAACAAGATCATATTTTGTATTTGTGCATCTAGTCTCCAAAGCTTTGACTTATATCATTACTTGGGAGATTTGATAAAAGGGAATTTGTATTGAAGCATATCATTCATATAACGATTATATCATTACATGCATACTGAGCTTCAAGTTTCATCATATACATACGTGTTACGTTTTCAATTGTACTCACTAACTTTGTTAAAAAAATATTGAGTTGTTTTGCATACTTGAAATTGTAATTGTAATCACAGTACGGGTTGTGAACTGGGTAAGGAGGAAGTTCTGTCTCTTGTAAGCGGCGGATGCAAGGGAGGCTCCATCCTAGTTAAAGGAGTAGGGATTTAGTGGAATCCTTGAGTGGGTTGCTCAAGGCGAGGATATAGGCCAAGTTGGCTGAACCTCATAAAAATTGTGTTTGCCTTCTCTCTTCCTTTACTCCTTTTATTTTCCGCAACGTATTATCTATCTTGCATGTGTATATTGAATAACTCCACTCACACTTGACAATTAATTGGGTAAAAAGAATTCATTGATATAATAATTTAAATCAGTCTTAAACCCCTGCAATTAATTCGTTAAATATAAAAATAGGGATTAAGTGGTAAATAATATTAAAGGTTTTTAAAAATACCCAATTCACCCCCCCCCCCTATTGGGATTACACCTAAATTAACATTTGGTATCAGAGCAGGTTTACATAGAATTAATTGTTCATTTGTAAAACGATCACATGGCACACATCTGTGTAACTCCATTCGGTGAGGGACACTCGTCCACTAGACCACCTATTTTATGCGGTGTAAATTACACCTACTGAAAAAGAAGGATGAGTATATATCTTTTAAATGTGGATTGGAAAGTGTGGAAAATTGTTTCTAAGGGAAACCATGTCCCTATGAAAGTAGTTGATAAGGTTAATGTACCCAAAAATGAAGATGAGTATACTGAAGAGGACTGGAAATTTGTGCAAATAAATGCTACTACAATGAATCTGCTATTTTGTGCACTAGATGTAAATGAGTTTAATAGGGTAATGGCTTGTAACATTGCTAAAGAGATTTGGGAAAAATTAGAAGTTACATATGAAGGTACCAAGGAAGTGAAAGATAGTAGGACAGACATGCTCACTAGTGAGTATGAAGCATTTAAAATGACTACTAATGAATCTATTCAATCCATGTCACTAGATTCACACACATCACGAATTCTTACCCTACTTATGAGTTGATCAGGAAAATATTCAGGGGACTACCACCTATTTTGGAAGTTAAAGCTACCGCAATAGTAGAAGGGAGAAATATCAAGGAGATGTCTATTGATGAACTAATTGGATCTCTCATTAGATATGAGCTTGCAATAAATGAGAGGAAGAATTAGAAAACAAAAGCAAATAAAGCTACAAAACTTAAGGTATCATCTCACTGCTCTAGTGAGGGAAGTGATTCGGAATTAGATGATAACATGACACTCATCACTAAGAAATTTGGAGATTTCATGAGAAAGAACAAGAAATACTCCAGAAAATTCAAGGGCTCAAAACAAAAAAGGGAGAGTCAAGCAGAAGGAAGCAAAAAGATGATCCTCCTGTGTGTTATAACTGTAGAGAATTTGGACACATCAAGCTGGATTGTCCCTAGCTGAAGAAAGTGTCTAAGAAGAAGAAGAAAAAGGCACTAAAGGTGGGCTAGGACACACACAGTACCGGAAGTTCAGAATCTGAATCCAGTGATGACGAGATTGTGAATCTATATCTGATGGCTCACGATGACCACAAGGTACAATCTTTTTGTTCTACTTCATCTTACTATTCAAGTGATTCAGAAAATGAAAATAGCATGCTTTCGTATGATGAATTGCATCAGGAATATTTGAATACCCTTAAAATGCTTGAGAAAATGAATAAGAAAAACTTTGGTTTGAAATTAAAATTGAAAGAATTTTCAAAATTAGTTGAACGTCAAAATGAATCTCATGCATCTCTCATGAAAGAAAAGGATTTGAAAATCAAGGAGTTAGAAAAGAATTTGAAAGACAAATCTAAGATTATCTGTAAATTTACAGAAGGTCAAAATAATTTTGAAAAACTCCTAGGAGCTCAAAGAAATTCCCTAGAGAAGGAAGGTCTTGGTTTTAATGGGAAGGAGAATCTAAAATAGAAACATCTCTACATGGGATATTTTGTAAGAGAGTCAAAATCGTATGTTCCAACCAAAAACTATCTTAGAAATATTACATGTTTTAAATGTAAGAGGTTGGGTCACATAAAATTTGACTGTCCTTTCAAAAATAAAGATGTCAAAATTAATAAAGTCTGGAAAGTCAAAGGAGAATCTAGTACTAACCCCCATGAACCCAAGAAAATCTGGGTACCAAAAGTAGTTATCTAATTATATCCTGCAGATGTGCTTGAGATTGTCCTCCTCAAAGGACAAGTGGTATATGGATAGCGGATGCTAGCAACATATGATAGGAGATAAAACTAAATTCACATCTATCATATCCAAAGATGAAGGATTCGTTACATTTGGGAATAACTCTAAAGGTAAAATCATTGGAGTTGGTAAGGTTGGTAAGGAACATTCACTTGTCATTGAAAATGTGTTATTAGTTGATGGATTGAAACATAACTTATTGAGTATAAGTCAACTATGTGATAAAGGTTATAAAGTCTCATTTGAACATGACAAACGCAATGTAGAGAACAAATCTGAAAACAAAATATTGTTCACTACTGATCGTCATGAAAATGTATACACCACTAGCCTTGACAACCTTGCTTCACTACATGTTACTTGTTTTTCTGCTATAAATGAGATTAGTTGGATTGGGTATAGGAGAATAGGACATGCAAACATGGACTTAATATCTAAACTTGTTAAGGAAAAATTAGTTAAAGGATTGCCTAAGAATAAGTTCGTGAAAGATAAAATTTGTGATGCATGCCAACTAGGAAAATAAGAAAAAACGAGCTTTAAGAAGAAGAAAGTAATATCTACTACTAGGCCACTTCAAATGCCCAACACTTAGATTTATTTGGCCCAAACCGAATTCAGAGTTTAGGAGGAAAATCATACCCATTCGTCATAGTTGATGATTATTCAAGATATACATGGGTACTATTTTTAGGTCACAAAGATGAAGCGTATGAACAATTCATAAATCTGTGTAAGAAAATTCAAAATGAAAAGGGTTATACTGTCACTAAAATACGAAGTGATAGGGGTAAAGAATTTAAAAATCAAAGCATGGAAGACTACTACAATTCATTAGGAATAGCTCATAATTTTTCAGCTCCTAGAATACCACAGCAGAGTGTGTAGTTGAAAGGAAGAATAGGTCTATACAAGAAATGGCCAGAACTATGCTTAACGAACATAAAATACCTAAGAACTTATGGGCTGAGGCAGTAAATACCGCCTGCTATGTTCTAAATAGAGTTTTGATTGGACCATCTCTAACTAAGACTCCGTACGAATTATGGAATGGCCATAGACCAAACATATCATATTTTCATGTCCTTGGCTGTAAATGTTTTGTGCTTAGAGACAATGAACATTTAGGAAAGTTTGATGTGAAATCAGATGAAGGTATCTTCCTAGGGTATACCTCAAATAGTAAAGCCAACAGAGTATATAATAAACGAACATTAACTATTATAGAATCCATTCATGTAGTGTTCGATGAGTCAAATCCCTTCTCTAAAAGGACTGGTGAAGATAAAATTGAGACAAATAAGGAATTTGAAAAACTGTCCATTAAAAATGATTCAGAAAAGAGAAATGAAATTAAGGAACCATCTTCTAAAACTAATCAAATTGAAAATGAGGTTAATGAACTACCTAGAGAATGGAAGTACATAAAGAGTCATCCCATTGATCAAATAATAGGTGAGTCATTACGTGGAGTAGCCACTCGATCCTCACTTAGGAATATGATTAGTCATTTTGCCTTTCTATCTCAAGAACAACCTAGGAATGTGAGTGAAGTAATTGAGGATGAATCGTGGGTGATTTCCATGCAAGAAGAGTTAAACCAGTTTGAGAGAAACAAAGTATGGACATTAGTTCCAAGACTTGAGGATAAGACAATTATTGGAAAAAAATGGATATATAAGAACAAGAAAGATGAACATGGGATAGTTGTTAGAAATAAGGCAAGACTAGTAGCTCAGGGATATAACCAGGAAAAAGGAATAGATTTTGAAGAAACCTTTGCACCTGTAGCTAGAATGCAAGCCATTCGAATGATGTTAGCCTATGCTGCATTTAAGGATTTCAAGATATATCAAATGGATGTCAAAAGTGCATTCTTAAATGGCTACATAAGCGAAGAGCTATATATAGAACAACCCGCAGGCTTTGAAAACCATAACAATCCAGATCACGTTTATAGACTAACAAAAGCCTTGTACGGTTTAAAGCAAGCTCCTAGACCTTGGTATGAGAGACTAAGCGGCTTTCTACTAGACAATGGATTTATCAGAGGGAGGATAGACACAACACTTTTCATAAAGTCTAAGAAAAATGACGTCCTCCTAGTTCAAGTATACGTAGATGATATCATATTTGGAGCAACAAATAAAGACTTGTGCAATGAGTTTGCAAGTACTATGCAGAATGAATTTGAGATGAGCATGATGGGTGAACTAAATTTCTTCTTACAACTTCAGATCAAACAAGTAAAACATGGAATCTTTATAAATCAATCAAAGTAGATTAAAGATCTACTCAAAAAGTTCAATTTGGAAGATGGAAAAATACTAGGAACACCTATGAGCTCTCCTTGGAAATTAGACAAATATGAACAAGGTATACCAGTAGATTTCAAGCTCTATCATGGAATGATCGATGGCTTACTATATCTGACTGCCAACAGACCTGACATAATGTTTAGCGTATGTTTGGGCGCAAGATTTCAGGTTGCACCAAAAGAGTCACATTTTTTAGCTATCAAAGGAATACGTAGATACCTGATAGGAACCGTGGCACTGTGTTATGGTATCCTAAGTGTACATATTTTAAGATTATCATCTATTCAGATGTTGATTTTGCTGGTAGCAAAGTGGATAGGAAGAGCAGGATTGGTACATGTCATTTCTTAGGACATTCGCTAGTCTCTTGGTTTTCCAAGAAGAAAAATTCAGTAGCTTTTTCCATAGCTGAGGCAGACTACATAGCGGCAGGAAGTTATTGTGCTCAAATGCTATACATGAAGCAACAATTGACACATTTTGGATTAAGCTATGACACAATTACTATAAGATGCGACAATACGAGTGCAATAAAAATCTTAAAGAATCCTATATTACATTCATGAACTAAACATATAGAAATAAGACATCATTTTCTTCATGATTATGTGCAAAAAGGAGATGTGACACTTGAGTTTGTATGCACTGATGAACAATGGGCAAACATATTCACGAAACCACTTGTGGAGGATAGGTTTATCCAAATTAGGTGTGAATTAGGCCTGATGCATAGTCAATAGGTTGCCTAGAATTATATTAGATGACATAATTCAGGGGGAGCAACATCACTTAATATTCACAAATTAGTTAAAAATTTCTAATTCGGCTCATTTGTTCCCATTTGGTATCACATTTGTTCACTTTTGGCATTAAACTAATATCATGATAAGAGCATATTGACTTACACCTATTAATCCTCACATAATTTTTGAACTTTAGTGATTGTTTTTGCTTATCCATGGCTATGAAATTTGTCACACTGTGTATATTCACATTGAAATTTAAATTCAACAACACAATTTTCTGCATTAGCAAGGGGGAGAAGTAAATTGAAGCAACACAGGAAGACACTTTTCATAGTAAAATTCTTTAACATATGATAGTTGAATAAGTTCACATCTTTAAGAGTTAAAAGGGTAGAAGAATATAAGATCATGTCTGCTCATGTCTTATTATAAACCTTTTTGGTTGATGTCAAAAGGGGGAGAAGAATCAAGCTATAGCAAAAATAATAGTTGACAAAACCAATTGTGTAAACTGTGTATGAGCATGAGCATATCTTTATTTGCTGAATATTTGATGCATTATTTGAGGGGCAGCCTTGTTAGGTATAACCCATTCTATATTTTTGTTCGTGTATTTGTCATCATCAAAAAGGGGGAGATTGTTGACTCTATAAGTCCAGTCCTATTTTGATAATGACAAATAACTTGGTATTTGGTCTATGCATTGAGATTATGAGCAGGAACAATATTTAGCATGCACAAAAGGATAACAAGTCATGGAAGCCATGAAGATTAAAGCATACACATCTTGGCACAATCCATGGAACTAAAAGAGTAGAAGAATGAAGATGCAAGCGGCAATTTCAAGATCGTCATGGGAATGGGTACTTAGAACTGAATGTATTTACATATTTCATATGATTTAATTCGAAGCTCAAAATATACCCTAGATTGACCTTAGGACTCATGCATCTCATGAACATCTTTAGGGGATATTTATGGACTTAGAGATATTTTTAAAACCCCGAAAAATATTTTATAAAAGAGCAAAGAAAGAGAGCAAAGTAGATTTTTGAAACTAAAAATGAAAAATCCAGAAAATGATTAGTTCAGAAGACCGAAATCCATGTTCAATCGTCTGAAGATTTAACTTCAGAAGACCAAAATTAAGCTCAGTCGTCTAAAGAATTTCTTCAGAAGATCGAAGATTAAGTTCAGTCGTTCGAAGAATTATTGGTGAAACACATAAACTGGCAGAAGCACATCAAAAGACTGAACTCAGACTTCAGTCATCTGAACCTGACACTTCAAAAGACTGAACCCTAACCTCAGTTGTCTGACCCTGTGTTCAGGTTAATTTTTCGTAGCTTTAAGGAACTTCTGTCATCTGAGCTCTAAACCTCAATCGTTTGAACCTGCGGGAAAGTTAAAATTTTGATTTTTAATGAGAGAACATGCACGTTAATTTTTTATCCAAAGGTTAGAATTCATCCTAAGGGCAATGTTACCTATATAATCAACATCTAAACCCTAGTGCCCTCAAGAGAAAAGAGAGAAAGAACCTTTGGCATATGATTTAGCGTATTGTACTGTTGACCCTATGGGTCATACCCTGTTTTAATTATGACAAATACTTTGGTATTTGAAGTCTGTCAAGTTTGTGTGCAGGTTCATAATATCAAGATCATTTGATGGCACGTGAAGACTTGAAGACCGAAGACCCTGCAAAACTTTTTCTTGTTGTAATTTATGTTATCTTGGGTCTGTAATAGTAAAATAGGAACATGGTTTGTAATAACTAATGTCTTACCTACATGGTAGGATAGATAAGCTCATGACCATAGATGAACCTTAGGGAACACCGGTGGACCGACACCGGACTTTTTCAATGTCCTCAATCTAAAAAGGACCTATAAATGACCCTAAGACACTCACACATGCATATATATGTTTGGTCATTTGAATAGGGTGTTTTTTGGATATAACAGGACCGAAATGCACAAAATGTTCACCTTCGGTCGACCGGCATTTCATGCCTATTTTGCCCTGGTCGACCGAATCTGGTCCTCATCAACTTGTTGACCGCATCCTGGTCAACCGAACTATGTTAGTTCAAATCAACCTGGTCGACCGAACCCGGACCAGGTCAACAGTTTGACCACAGTCCAATCGATCGAACTCATATAGTTCATTTATACCCGGTCGACCGAACTCCCTTTGTGTCAACTTGTTGACCACCTGGTCGACCGAGCCCAAAATGTACTACAATGCTCTTGTCGACTGAGGGTTCTTGGGAGATGTCCCAATAGTCTAGTCAATCAAACCATCTAGTTCAAAACCTCCTGGTCGACCGAACCTCTCAAAAATGAAAATCACCCTTGAGCCTCCAAAGTCCGGTCAACCGAACCATATGAATTTGGGTCAATCAAAAATGTTTCTGGTCGACCGAACCTCTTGGGTTGCCCCAATATTTTACCGTGGTTAAATTTTTTAATTGGGGTTTAAATAATTAAATTGTATTAAAACTTTTCTAATAATTCCATATGTGTCCTTGACGATTATATTTTAGGGGTTGTCTATATATACCCCTCATTTGGAATAAGTCGTATGAGATTAGCAAATACAATTAGCCAATATCCTCTCAATCTCAAAAAGCCTATATTTCATATTCAAGCTTTAAACTCCCACTCTTACTCATTTATATTGCAAATACCTCTTTATAAGAGTATTCTTGTGCTTATCTCACCAAGCTTAAACTCTCTCTTGGTTGTTCTATTTGAGATTTATTTTTCATAGAGAGTAAGCTTCAAGTTCTCCTAGGGGGCTTCATAAATAAGCCTTCTGTAGGAAAACTTCTTTGGGCTTTTGAGTTTTGCATTCTCATTGCAATACTTAAGAGTTCATATTGTGTTTTGGTTGCAAAAATTTTATACATCATTTTCAAAATATCTCTTGTGCGTATCTTTGAGAAATTTATTTTGAGATATTTTATTTAGTGCCAAAAGATCTTTGTTGCTACACCTTTTGATTGAGATTATCTTCTTATTACAAAGATCAAATAAATATTTTTGCATACCATTTTTGAATATCTCTTGTGGTTTATACTGAGAAATATTATTTGTTGAGATATTTGAAGTGTGCTTGTGATCTTTGTTTGTGCATTGTGATTGAAATATTATTTTGACACAAAGATCCTATCATTTACACTCTCACGCACTGATTGCTATATTTGCATAAATATTTGAGAGTAGACACTTAGACTACACCGAGCTTATCATATCCTATCTCATGGTAGTGTATTAATTATATTGTGTGTATTGTGTACATATCTACTTTACACGAAAGCACAATCACTGTACCATTTGATTGTATTTCAAATCTATTGTATTTCATGGCACAGGCCTGAAGAGGGAGACTAGCCCTTTGAAATAGTCCCGGACTAGCTTAGACCCAGTTAGGAAAGCTAAGTGCATCATCCTGGTAAGGCGTGTTGGTTGAGGTCGGCCCCTTAATTGACCTAGTTGTAAAGGTTAAGGTCAGCCCTTTTCTAATTGACCTAGTTGTATTAGGTGCCGCTCCACCCATTAAGTGAGCCTATAGTGGTAATCCTTGTGCTTGAGCCAAGGCGGGGACGTAGGCAATTTGGCTGAACCTCGATAACATTTCTAGGTGTCGTCTCCTTTATTGCTTTATTGTGCATGCTTGGTTAAACATTTATTGCAGATTAAATTCCATTGTATATTTACATTGATTGACTTTACATGCACTAGATTGACCTTAGGCTTGTGTAATATTGTTCTTAGTGGATTGACCTAAGGGATAAATTTTTAAATACCAATTCACCCCCCCTCTTGAAATTGCACCAAAGCTAACATGTACGATTAGCACAACTTTGGGAAAGAAACTGCTGAAACTTTTTCTTAGGATTTCAAAGTTTATACGTCAAATCTAAGCTAAGGCTATCATGATTTTCAAAAGACACTTTAGCGACTGTTGTGCATTCTACTTGGTATTGAGGTTTGGTAAATCGATTTGTTATTTTCAAAGAGTTTCTCATCTTATCATCTATTATTGAATATTATTAGAGAGATTGATTTTGAGTGTTCATATACATATATAGATTGCTTTGACAAGATCATTACTTGAGAAAGATTCTGCCATTGGTTAAATATTTTTTATTCCAGTGTATTCATTTAAAGATTCGATATTTTCGATATTACAAAACCACTTGACTAAATATCCATAGGGTTCATAACTATATATACTATTGTGGGATATTTTCTGAAAAATATCATGTTAGGCTTTTGATCTTTGGAACTCATATCATATATATATATATATATACACACATATTCATATACAAAGATCATATTGTGTTTTGGATATTTGGAAGAAAACTTATTGATTCAGACCTTTATAATATTCAAGACAAACTTTTTAACAAGATCATATTTGGTGTTTGTGCATCTAGTCTCCAAAGCTTTTACTCATATCATTACTTGGGAGATTTGATAAAAGGGAATTTTTATTGAAGCATATCGTTCATATAACGATTATATCGTTACATACATATTGAGCTTCAAGTTTCATCATATGGATATGTGTTAGGTTTTCAATTGTACTCACTAGCTTTGTTAGAAGCAATATTGAGTTGTTTTGCAAATCTGAAATTGTAATTGTAATCACGGTTCGGGTTGTGAACCGGGTGAGGAGGAAGCTAAGCCTCTTGTAAGTAGCCAATGTAAGGGAAGCTCCGTCCCGGTTAAAGGAGCGGGGATTTAGTGGAATCCTTGAGTGGGTTGCTCAAGGCGAGGACGTAGGCCAGGTTGGTTGAACCTTGTAAAAATTGTGCTTGCCTTCTCTCTTCCTTTACTCCTTTTATTTTCCACAACGTATTTCATTATCTATCTTGCATGTTTATATTGAATAACCCCACTCGCACTTGACAATTAATTGGGTAAAAATAATTTAATAATATAATAATTTAAATCAGTCTTAAACCCCTGTAATTAATTCGTTAAATATAAAAATAGGGATTAAGTGGTAAATAATATTAAAGGTTTTAAAAAATACCCAATTCACACCCCCCCCCCTTGGGATTACACCTAAATTAACAGTATACATTAGGCACAAACTAGTCCCTAAGAGGCCGAAGGGGTTGCTCTTCCACCACGGGTAGGCGGGGAGCTTGGTGTTTCGGGATTTGATCAATGGGAATTGGTGGGTTTTGTTCAGCCATAAATTTTGGCTCAGAAAACTTAGCAATCTCTAGGTTAGAGGTAGGTTTCCTAGAGGACCTACGAGATCTTTCAATCTCGGGATCTAGGGGAACTATTTCAGGCTCCAAAGAATGCAAACCAAACATACACACTTGAAGCACACAGATTTAAGACCTTAGAATCAGCAAAAGAATACAAAAAAAAAAAAAAACAAATAGAAACAAAGCAACAATACTCAAAAATGGAAGTTGGTTCATAATCGTAGCCAAGTCCTCGGCAATGACGCCAAAATTTGGTAGGCTTGCCAAGGCTTGGGGTCCTTAACTACCAAAAATAATATTTATAAAACCTAACTAATCCCAAATTTAGTAGAAAATGGGGGCAGTCGGGTGTCGATCCACAGGGACTTAAAGCGCAGTTATCAAACCACTTCCAAATCAGATTATTAAAGCCTTGTGTAAAACGAAGAGTAAAAAGATGGTATTTTTCAATGAATGTTCTAACAATCTACTAGAAAGCATAGTAAATCTATATTAACTCCACTCCTAAAAGGCAATGCTCAGGTATGAATCGAATTGAGGATGTCATGTGCAATAACTAAGTTTTATTAGATATCCCCACAAGACTAATCGTAAGAGGACCATTCGAGGGAATAGGGTAGCAGGGGTGCACCAACCATCTGGAGCACGGTCGGGAAATGGAGTATACCCTATCTCAATGACCACAAGAACCTCTGTAGTGTCCGTAATCTAACCATATATTGATGGACTCAATAGTAAAGCTATTTTATCACTCAACACTTCATCACACACAGAGTAGTAAAGGAAATAGATTAAATGAAAGCATGTAAATTGAAAGCACATAAAGATGAAAGCATGTAAAGATGGCTCCTTTATTGCTAAAAAAATCATTTGTCACTAACGATCACCCATACAGAAAGAAAACCAGAGCAGAAACGTAAATACAAAAGCATGTAAATCTAAACTACGATGGTTCTCAATGGCGTTTTAGGTTTGTCACTATCCCAAAATTGGCCAAAGAGGAACCCTAAGCTCATTGTCGAAGCTACTATATATACCCATTAGGGTTTACAAGGTTTGGAATTCAAAATATGGAAGCTACTGCAAGTATCTCGCGGCGCAGATCGTCAATTTCGACCAGGTCACGTACATGTTCTTCTCTGTTGCACACTGGTCAAAGCTCCCAGGAAAGCAGGGATTTGAATTCAGATCTAGTTGACATAGTTGCACCATTGGGTCTTGATGGTTGAGTTGATGGTCAAGACTTGCAAGATATCGAGCTTCAAAAAATCTCAGGAACTTGACCTTGTTGCCCGTGATGGTCTCTCTGGTCGAGCATTTGGTGGAGACTCTCGGTAGTTCTATCTTCAGTCAGCTTCAGTCTCTGGACCTAGTTGCCCCAAAGGATCACTTGGTCGGTCATTTGGTCAACCCTTGTAGCATTTCTTGTCTCAGCTATAAACCTTGGAGTCAGCATCTATTGGCTTGGTCGAGCCTGTTGGTAGCTAGTTGCTCCACTTGGTCGAACAAGATCTTTCTTCCTTGAATGCATTGATGCTCTGGGAACTTGGCTAAACATATTATTTGAGCTTTGAGTGTCCCAAATATTCTCTTGGCTTCTCGTAATGCCTAACTTTGTGGTTTTAACCTATTTTTCCTAAAACACGAGCAAACCTTGCGTAACTCCGAACTATGATAACAAAGGGCATATACATAATTAAAGAAGACAAAATAAAGGTAAATGAGGGTCTAAAATCATGCAATTTAGGGACTCATCATCATTCACACTGAAGAGGTTGGATAATAGGAAAGAAAATGTAGGCTTATGAACCTGAAGAAGTATTGCTTGTGACTTTTTGGTCCTTTAAGCCAAAGCATTCATGGCCAAGCTTGAATCAATGAAAAATTTAGTGTACTTGGCTAAATTTTTTAGTTTTTAGGAATGAAAAGTTAATAAAGGCATATGAAGGTAACAATGCGTAACTTAGGGGGAGCATATGTCTTTCATAGCCATATAAATTTAAATGCTCTCATTATCTTATATCATTTATGCCTATATGTCCATATAAGCACAGCACTGCAGATTATTTTCCATATTGTACTGAATGGTTAATTCTCTTTCATGGATGGTTTATATTTTACGAACTTTTACTTAAGCTACCTGATTGCATGCTTGTATGGAACGCCACCTGCATGGCTGATGGAGTGAGGTGAATTGCATGCTGGTAGTGGATTTTGGTTGTTGCATGCTTAATATGATTTACTTGCTGAAATCAACCAAGTTTTGATCGGAAAATGTTTAATTTACCGACGACATGCTGCTGAAATTTCGTTAAAATTTTCCCAAAATAAAACCATGTGATAAGATGATTATGTCAAAATAAATGTTAAAATATTTTTGAAAGGATGAGTGAAAACTAAATGAATTATCCTTACATAATCATTGAATAATTAGGGGAGCTTAGCTCCATACCTAGCGAAAGAGCATAAAGGACTCATGTGCATCATGTCTCGCTCTTTGAATATTGAGGCTCTTCCTAAAAACCCTAAACATCATATCCAGCTCTTAAAGCTTTATGATTGGATATGGAGTGTTCTTGGGTTTATGAGCATCATATCATGCCTTAATATAGGGATAGTTATACTGGTTGCATAATAGAGTAAATTAATATTTATCCAATATATTCAGTTTAAGGAATTCAAAATGATTGCTTATACTGCTTGGCATGCTTAGTGAAACGATCTTTGATTTGTATAAGTAGTTCATTGCATCTAAGCTAGGATTCAAATTAAAAGGGGGAGCTTCTATTTTAAAATTTTATCTCTTCAGGCTCACCCAAAACTATGGCTTAGATCCGTTTTTGGATTCATTGTGGCATGTGCTTAAATGTGATGATTTTATTGAAAATATTAATTTGACATATGTTGTCTACCCATAATCATTTTTGTTGCCATATGATCTTGATTTAAAATTGCCATATCCTTAGGATCTAAATGGTTGTATTTTTCTGGTCATGTCTTGTTTTGTGCTTAAGTGACTACCATAAAAATTGCACTTGCATAATCTTTAAAGTTTCTTTCTCAACAAGCACACCCCCAGTACCTTTTATAAACATCAAAGGGGGAATATTTTTGTTTGTTTTGTTTTTCTTAGATGCTTTATGGCAAAAAACATTTTCAAAAACTAAAATTCTTTATCTCTTTCCTTATCATTTATATATATTTTTTATTTTTTTTGTTTAACTGGTTTGGTAATTACATATGAAAATGCATGCGAACTAGTTAGACTGATTTCATGCTCAAACCTACTCTTTGCTATCATATGTCGTATGCTTTGAACTAAAATCTTTTGCGGGTCTTATGTAATGTTTAAATTGCAATGGTTTGAGGATATTTCTAATCTGACCATGTTTATCCTGTCATTTTTTATCTTAAATGACCAATTATACTATTACTAGCTTAATTGTTGTATTCTTCAAACAATTATAAAATGTTTATGCCCAAATTTTATATCAAAAAGGGGGGAGAGCTTTTCTAAGAAAATCATAAATATTTCATAATGGGGGAATTCTCTTAAGCTAAGTTTGTTTTAAATGATCAAGTTGTTGTATACTTAGTTTGGCCCTTTTTCTGATGCCAAAAAGGGGAGAATTTTTCTGAGCAAAATATCAAATAATAAATGGAAAATATTCTATAAAGGGGGTAAAAAAGGGGTTAGAACATATGAGCTGCAAATATCATGTATCTATGCCTTAAATTCCAAGACCAAATGCATGTTATTTTTTTTAATGTCTTCTTTCCTAAATATGCCTGAGCTACATTCTTTATTTTTACGATATGCATATTCTTAGGGGGAGCCTTTTCAGGCTGAACCTATTTTGCTCTGATGCATTTGTCATCATCAAAAAGGGGGATAATGTTGACTTTTTGAGTTCAATCCCTGTTTTGATGTTGACAAAGCACCGGTATCTCATGTGTGCATTTAGTGATGAACAGGTGTATATTTTAGCACGCACATGTGATAAGAGAAAAATGGAAGCCTAGAGGACCTAAATACCACCACAGTCTGGCGTATTCCATAAAGACACAGAAGAGCAAAGGAAAAGAAGACACATATTTTTAATTTGTAATGCACTTAGTCTATTTTGGTTTGTAATAAAGCATGACATGCATGATATGATTTCTAATCTCAAAAATGACCATAGACTGACCTTAGGTGACCATACCTATCACGAAAAACCTCTTTTATCATAGACTAAAATGATACAAAGGTTTTCATATGCTTTTGAAAACAAATCATGGCCAAAATTATGCTTTTATCCAAGCTTAGTTGGCTGACCCATAAGTGCTTTATCTGGCTTAGTCGACTGACCATCCTTTGGTTAGAAAGTCAAAATTTTACAAAGATTATTCGACCGACCTGTTTTTCAATTGAGTTTCCTCAGTCGATCGAACCTTGTAAAATTTCAATTTCATTTTAAGGCCAGTCGACCGGTCCATTCACCAATCGACCGAACTTGATTTTCTGGGCATACTTAAAGGATCAGTCGACCGTCCATAGAAGAGAAAAATAAAATCAGTCAACTAACCTTTGAAGCCTCAGTTGACTGACTCTTGTGGCTAGCCGACCGAACCCACGAAGGGCGGGAAATCACCCGAGCTCAGTCAGCCGACTTCTTAGTCAGTCAACCAAACCTCAAAGATATTTGAATTTTTAGTTGTGGTTAGGCGACTGATGGAGTCATCAGTCAACCGGCCCTCTCGGGTTGCCATATTTTTTCAGCACTAAAACGTATTTACTTTTTATTAAACGAATTTCAAAATACCCTTCGTATCTCCAACAGTCATATTTTTGCAAGAATCTATAAATACCCCCTCATAACTAATTTTTCAACTAATGATTAGCTTCCAAATACTCTAAAAATATATTTGTACTTCATTATTCATATTTTTACATATTCAAGCAAGCTATCATACTCTCTTCTCCCATTCATTTGAAAAAAATTTTAAAGAGAGCATTCGATTTCTCTTTCACTCCCTTACTTGCAAATCAATTGCTTTTAAGGGTTTGTTGAAAGGAGTTTTTATTTGGGGCATTCATTTCATCATTCAAAACATATACTCTCACTTACATATTAAGTTTGAAAATCTTTTTGAGAGTAAGCATAGAGTTTTCTCCACATATTTCGTTGATAAATATTTTTAGAGAAACACATTCTTGTTTGAGAATCTTTTTGCACATAGATTCCAAAAGCTTATATTTGTTTGTGCAAAAGTATTTGAAAGCAAAACCCTAGGTTCTCCTTCGCCTTGATTGAAAAATATTTTGGAGAAAATTTTTATTAGGGTTTAAATCATTGAGCATTCGTCATATATATTTTATTCAAAGATTACATTTGAGAAAATACCCATACTCACTTGAACTTTATTTTATATCTGTGTGAGTGCACTTTTAGAGCTTCATTGTGTACAAACCTTGCTTTTTGAAGAGCACTTCATATGTACAAAAAAAATTTATTCTCATTGTATTCTAGGTATGGCCTGAAGAGAGAGACTCGCCTTATCAAAAGTCCTAGTTTGGCTCAGCCTGATTAATTGAGCTAGAAGGTACACCTTCGTGTCAAAGGGTGTATGTCTTGGTTCCACTTGGAAAGTGAACCGAGGTGTCTTCGCCTTGTAAGGAGAATTGGTTGTGGCTCAGCCCTGTAATTTTAGCTGGGGAGTCTTCGTCCCCGTAAGGAGAGTGTAAGTGGTGTCGCTACGCCTAGTTAAGTGAGCAAATAGTGGAATCCTCTTACTAGATAGCTTGAGGTGGGGACGTAGGCAGGATTGGTCAAACCCTGATAACAAATACTGTGTTATTCTCTACTCCCTTTACTTTCCACACTTGTATGGTTATACTTTATCTCATGTGAAAGAATTATGTGTTGTAAATATTTGCATACATTATTATTTATGGGAATAGAGATTGTGTTGACCCTATGGATCATATCCCGGTTTTGATAATGACAACTACTCAAGTATTTAATGGCTATCTAGTTCATATGCAAGTTTATATTAGCAGATACATTGATGGCACATGAAAGCTTAAAGCCTGAAGACCCTGAAGATTAGTTAATGTTGTAATTTATAAGCTCAGACATGTCGTAGATTGACCATAGGGACCGAATGACCTTAGGGCACCCTTCGGTCGACCGACGCTGGGTTTTTAGGCATACGTGAAAAGACCTTAGGTCCCTACACAAATGCACAAAATAGTCCCCATATCACATAGTTTATCAGGGGAAATAATTGAATTAAAAATTGGACTTAATTGAAAAAATTAAAAGAGGTCAGACGACCGAACCCCAGGAGTTCAAAACTCCTCGGGCAACCGAACCTATATTGAGTGTATCTCCCTCAGGCACCCGAACCTGTGTCAGAACACTTTTCAACTACTCGGGCGACCGAATGATCACGTTCAAAAAAGGGGTCAAGCGACCGAATTGCTTGGTTCGATTAACCAAATGTAGCTTTGGGCACTCGAACCTACGAACATTTGGCTACTGAATTTTGTTTGGGCTACCAAACTATCTTCAAGGGTTTTTAATGAGTCTGTTCGGGTGACCAAACCTTGGATCAGCCACCCGAACCTTCTCGGGTTAATTAAATTTTTACCGAGGTTAAAATTGATTAAACAGGGTCAATTTTGCTAATTTTTTTAACAAATTTAAGAATGCCCTATGTGTCCCCCAACGGTTATAATTTTGTCATTCTCTATATATAGGGGCTTATTTGCAAAATTAAGATGATATTAGCGATATAATTAGTAAAAAATCCTCTCAATCTCAAAATCCTATTTTGCCTATAATACTACCATATACTCTCAAACCTTCATTCCCTTGATACATCCCATCCTTGTGAGAGTGTTATATTGTGTTATTGATTAATATAGTATGCTCATACTCCCATTTTTTTGGTTGTTTACTTGATATTGCTTTTAGGGAGTTAAGCAAAGAGTTATCCCACAAATTTTACTTGATAAATCTAGTGTTGGGAAAAACTCGTTAGCTTGAGGATCTTAGCATTGTCATTGCATGATTCCTTATAGTTTTACTTGTTTTGTGTATGCAAAATATTTTACAAACTTAGATTTCAAACAACTCATGTGCTAAATACATTTGAGAAAATACTTTTGAGATCATTTGAATATTAATGCTAACATCTTTGAAACACTAATCTGATATTGAGATTTGATATACTTTGCTTAGTTTCAAATATTAGCTTGTAATACACACTTGTTCTTGATTAGATAAAGTCATTATTCTGAGTGTTGATTGCACACGTAGAGCACCAAGCTTATAGTTCTTACATACTTAAGGTGCATTGATTAGATATTATGCGTAGTGGTACATATCAGCTTACGTACGAAGCATTTGTTTGTATGTAACTTTATATTGAATATTTGTATTCCAGGCGCAGGCCTAAAGAGGGAAACTAGCCCTGTTGAATAGTCCCAGACTGGCTTAGACCCGGTTAGGAAAGCTAGGTATGTCATCCTACTAAGGCGTGTTGGTTGAGGTCAGCCCCTTGAATTGACCTGGTTGTAACCGGTGTCGCTCCACCCATTGAGTGAGCATTAGTGGAATCCTTGGGCTTGCAAGCTAGAGGCGGGGACGTAGGTAGTATTGGCCGAACCCCGATAACATATCATGTGTCTGTTTATATTTTTGCACTTTATATTTACCCTACGTGTATGTTATAGTGTGAATAATGTGCGTGATTTAAATTCCGCATATTATACGTATCTGCGCATTTTGGTAGACAGACCCTAGGTTGTGTAATATTGTAAATGTCTGGTTAAACCTAGGATGAAGTTTAAAATTCCAATTCATCCCCCTATTGGGAATACACCAAAGCTAACAATTGGTATCAGAGCCTCGTTGCACTAGGCTTAACAGCTTTTGTAAAGATCGCAATGGCTCTTATTGGTGTATCCCAATTCTGAGAGGGATAGTCACCTTCTAGGCCTCCTGTATTTTGTTGTGTCGATTACACCACCTGGAAAATTAGAATGAGCATTTTTATAAAATCAATGGATTGGATGGCCTGGTGGGTTAATGTTAATGGAATTTCTATGCCCTTGGATGAAAATGATATTAGGTTAATGCATGCGAATTCATATGCCATGGACATGTTATATCTTGCATTAGATTCTAATATTTTGTTTGAGTTTGTAGCATGTCATAGTGCACAGGAAATCTAGGATGGACTTGAAAAGAAATATGGAGAATCCCAAGAAAAGGAGACCATCACTCGAGAAGTGTCATGCTTAGATGGTCAGGGAGTGGTAAGTGATAGGGAAATGGCATTAACTGAAGAAGAGGTATATGATTCTAACTCAAACTCAATTGATGATTCTTACATTAACTGTTGTTATATGTCAAATGCTGAATCATTTGTGAATACCATGATAATTCTGTTGATGATGCATGCGATGATTCTTATGCTGATTGTTATGTTGTGTCATATGATGAATCATCTAATATTCCCTGTGATACTACTCTTGAAATTGCATTCAATGAATCATATAATAACTATGATATATCTTATGATGAATCATGTGCTGAATTGATAAATCAAAGCATGCCTTCGTATGAAAAGCTAGATAAAACTTTATTGAAAATGAATAAATTTCTAGTGAAGTTATCTAAGCAGAAATCCATTTTGAAAAATGAAAACAAAAGCATGGCAAAGGAATTAATAAAAATAAAAGATTGTTATGCCATCTTAGAAAAAAGAAAGATTAAGAAGATATTGAAAATTATCTGCTTAGAAGAAGAAATGGATGATTATTCTAGAGCTTCACTCGAATTAAAAATGAAAAGAATAATCATGATAAACCCTTAAGAATTAAAAAGAAAAACATTTTTAAGAAGGGTTCATCCTTTAAATCCAATAGCTATTTGTGTGCCTCATCGAGCTAAAAATAAGATTTGTAAGCATAATCTTTCACGTATTTACAAAACCTGCTTACATTGTAAAAGAAAATGGTATGTTCTATCTACTTGCTCATCCATAAGTGTCGAAGGCTTAGAAAATGAAATGAAATGGATAATCACGAAAGCAAACCCCGTAGGTCCTAAGGAAAAATGGATTTAAATTAATATTACTCAATTATTTAATGTTTCCTTAGATCCTAGGCTTAGGTTTAGGGGGTTGTGATGATTGTAGGTTTGGGAAGTGGTTGTTGCTTAAAATGAAAATCTTAGTATACGCACTCATCTATCTTGTTATACTAAGAATCTTTATCCACTTCCAAATGGACATGGCATCTATGCCTGATATTTAATTCAAAATGCTTAACCCATGCTAACATGAAAATCACAAGTTTAAGCATACTTTTGTCCATTGCACAGAATTGAGCATTAGGGAATTTGAATCAAATTATTCCCTTTGAGCTTGAAATATAAAATGCCTTTATTTTGTCTCACCTATCTATTTTTATCCTTGCTTTAAATTGTGATTATATTTATAGGGTACTTTCCACTGTCCAAAGAGTTGTATTCAAAAATCCATACTCTCCTATACACTCTTTGCTCATACCTAGACATGATTATTAAGCACGAAAATATTTTTGAAAATGTCCACTCATTCTAAATACTCTTCTAAACTAAATGATAATTTAACTATTAAGAGTATTTACTCATTTTTGCTTTATAAGCTCTCAAGTTAAAATCAAATCTATTAGAGCTTCATATCCCTAGACATGAGTTGAATGGCTAAGTTGGTTGCACTAGGTCTAAATCAAGAACTAGGTCTAAATCTAGATGAATGCATAAAATTCAAGTAGACCTATGCATGTGCATTTTTAAATTGAAAGTCATAAGAACTTTTGCCTCTCACACGTATTGAAATTCATATCAATAGAGGCAATATTGGCTTAGCTCACTTAAAGAAATATCTATTGTGAATTTTTGGTCCTCTAAGCCTATTCATCCAAAGCCAAGCATATATCATCAAAAATCTTAAAACACTCGGCTAAAGTACTAGAAAATGAAAAAGGCATAAAATGAGTTAAGTGCATAACTGAGGGGGGGGCTTCTATCCTTCATATCTATATAAATTAAAATGCTCTCATACTCTTTTATCATTTATGTCGTTATGCCTATATGTGTATAGCTTTGCAGCACTATCCTTGATTTAATAAATTGTTAAAATTTCTTTGATAGATAGTTTATGTATTTTTCTAGCATGAACTTCTATTGAGCTATATTGAATATCTTGAGTTGATTATACTACCTGATTGCATGCTTGTTATTGAAAGCCTCCTGCATGGTGGATGCAGTTTATGAGAATTCCATGCTTGTAGTGGATTATAGGTTCTTGTATGCTCAAATTGAATTATTTTGAATTGATTACTTGAATCTATCAGATTTTGGTGCATAAAAATTTGGGAAATGTTTAATTTATAGACGGCTTGCTGCCAAAATTTCGATAGGATTTTTCCCAAACCAAAACATTGTGTTAAAGATGATTATAAAGAAATTAACTTTTAAATATTTTTTGAAAGGATGAGTGAAAACTCAAATAGATAATTAAACTTCATCCTAACGTAATCATCAATCATTTAGAAAGGCTCTGATCCATCCCTATAGGAAGCACATAAATGATCCATATGCATCACTTTCATCTACTGAATTATTGAGGCTCTTATGAAATCCCTGAACATTATATCGTGTGCTTGAAGTTTTATGGTTTTATATGGAATGTTCTTGGGTCATGAACATTATTGCATGCCTTAATATATATCTTTTGATGCATCCATGGTCTATAGGGACAACTATACTAATCAAGTGATAATATGTAATTGACAAATACTCAGTATAGTTTATTTTAAATATTTGGATTGATGGCTTACACTACTAGGCATAATGAAATAATTCTCTATCCAGTATTAGCAGCTTATTGTATCTAAGCATGAATTTCAAACGATAGGGGGAACATCTAAAATTAAATATTCATTTTTTTTTTTTTTTTGCTCACAAATATCTTTAGCTTAGATCTGTTGTGAACTCATTGTGGCATGTGATTGAATGAAATGTTTTTAATTGAAAATCATAATCTAAAGCATGTTTATATTGCCACAGTTGTTTGTGTTTGCCATATGATCTTACATGTGATTGTTGAATTTTTAGGATCATTATGGTTTTGGTTTTTTGGTTATGTTATTAATGTACTTAAATGCTAAAACTAGAAAAATGTTGCTTGCTTGTTTCAAAATTAAGGTTTCTTTTTCAGCAGGCACCCACAGTATTTACATATCTATTTACATATTTGTATTATTTGGTAAGAAGTTCTTTCAAATCAAAAATCCTTTATGTCTTGCCTTATTATTAGTCACATACATATATATTTTTAAATTGCATAACTGGTTCGATACCTACACATGAAAATGCATGCGAACTAGTTAGACTATTTTTATGCTCAAACCTTCCTTTTGCTATCATATGTCGTGTGCCTTTAACTCAAATCTTCCACGGGTCTTATGATATGTTTCAATTGCAATGCTTATGGTCTAACCTTGTTTTCATGTCATTTAAATCATTTAAATGACCAGTTATATTGTTTGTGTGCTAAATTGTTGAGGTTATCTTTATCAAATTTTTTTTTTTTTTTGCATTGTATGGCTATTATATTTCTTTAATGACTGAAAGTTATACCTTTATTTTATGTGTTGAGAATACTGGACTATTTGAGTAAGTTGTTGTGGATATATTGTCAATATATTACTCAATCAGGTCACTTGTATACAGGTATTTTTGGGAAAAATGTTTTGTTTTCAAACGGTATGCTGCTGAATTTTCTAAAAACTTTTTCCCAAACATATCTTGTATTCAGATGATTATTTGTCTATATACTTAAATGTTTCTTCAGGCCCTTTTTGTTGTTGACAAAAGGGGGAGAAGTAGGCAAGTATTTGTCATCAGCAAAAAAGGGGAGATTATTGACCCTATGGGTCATATCCCGGTTTTGATAATGACAAATACTCAAGTATTTAAAGCTATCTAGTTCATGTACAGGCTTATATTAGTAGATACACTGATGGCACGTGAAAGCTTGAAGCCTGAAGACCCTAAAGATTAGTTGATGTTGTAATTTATATTATCATTCAATTTCGGGTTTGTAATAGTAATTAGGAGAAAAAGGGTTTGTAATAATATGTATTGCATGCATGTAGGAATTTACAAGCTCAGACATGATGTAGATTGACCATAAGGACCGAATGACCTTAGTGCACCCTTCAGTCGACTGACGCTAGGTTATTGGTTGTACTTGAAAAAACCTTAGGTCCCTACACAAATGCACAAAATAGTCTCCATATCACATATATTATTAGGGGAAATAATTGAATTAAAATTGGACTTAATTGCAAAAATTGAGAAAGGTCGGGCGACCGAACCCTAGGAGTTCAAAACTCCTCGGGCACCCGAACTGTTGAAATGTCAGAAGTTGACCAAGCTCTTGAGCGATCGAACATATATTGAGCGTATCTCCCTTGGGAACCCGAACCTATGTCAGAACACTTTTCAACTACTCGACCAACCGAACGATCACGTTCAAAAAGGGGGTCGGGCAACCGAATTGCTTGGTTCGGTTAACCTAATGTAGCCTCAGGCACCCAAACCTACAAACATTTGGCTACTGACTTTTGTTCGGGCTACTAAACTATTTTCAAGGGTTTTTAAAAATGAGTTTATCCGAGCGACTGAACCTTGGTTCAGCCACCCGAACCTTCTTGGGTTGATTAAATTTTTGCCGAGGTTAAAACTGATTAAATAAGGTTAATTTTGCTAAACTTTTTTAAAAAATTTAAGAATGCCCTGTGTCCCCCAACAGTTATAATTTTGCCATTCTCTATATATAGGGGCTCATTTGCAAAATTAAGATGAGATTAGCAATATAATTAGTGAAAAATCCTCTCAATCTCAAAATCCTATTTTGACGATAATACTACCATATACTCTCAAACCTTCATTCCCTTGATACGTCATATCCTTGTGAGAGTGTTATATTGTGTTATTGATTAATATAGTTTGCTCATACTCCCATTTGTTTGGTTGTTTATTTGATACTACTTTTGGGGAGTTAAGCAAAGAGTTATCCCACATATTTTACTTGATAAATCTTGTGTTGGGAAAAACTCATTAGCTTGAGGATCTTAGCATTGTCATTGCAAGATTCCTTAAAGCTTTATTTGTTTTGTGTGCGCAAAATATTTTACAAACTTAGATTTCAAACAACTCATGTGCTAAATACATTTGGGAAAATACTTTTGAGTTCGTTTGAATATTATTGCTAGCATCTTTGAAACACTAATCTGACATTGAGATTTGATATACTTTGCTTAGTTTCAAAGATTAGCTTGTAATACACTCTTGTGCTTGGTTAGATAAAGTCATTATTCTGAGTGTTGATTGTACACGTAGAGCACCGAGCTTATAGTTCTTACATACTTGAGGTTCATTGATTAGATATTGTGTGTAGTGGTACATATCATCTTACGTAAGAAGCATTTGTTTGTATGTAACTTTATATTGAATATTTGTATTCCAAGCGCGGGCCTGAAGAGGGAGTCTAGCTCTGTTGAATAGTCCCGGACTAACTTAGACCCAATTAGGAAAGCTAGGCGCGCCATCCTGGTAAGGCATGTTGGTTGAGGTCGGCCCCTTGAATTGACCTTGTTGTAACCGGTGCCGCTCCACCCGTTAAGTGAGCATTAGTGGAATCCTTGGGCTTGCAAGCTAGAGGCAGGGACGTAGGCAGTATTGGCCGAACCTCGATAACATATCATGTGTCTATTTATATTTTCGCACTTTATATTTACCGTATGTGTATGTTATAGTGTGAATGATGCACATGATTTAAATTCCGTGTATTATACTTGTTTGCGCATTTGGGTAGATAGACCCTACGTTGTGTAATATTGCAAATGTCTGGTTAAACCTAGGAAAAAGTTTAAAATTCCAACTCTCGGGAATACACCAAAGCTAACAGATTGTATAGAAAGACCCTAGGTTGTGCGTTACTGATCGTGGATCTTAAAATAGAGATAAACTGACCTAGGAAGTATAAAATTTGCAATTCAACCCCCCCTCCTCTCTTGGGAATACACCATTCCTCACAACCGAGTTAACATCCAACCACCTATTTAGACACTACCATTTGAGATCATGTGCTATGCATCTGATTATGTGATTGCAACTGTTTTAGGACAATGTATAGAAAAATTACCTCATGTGATCTATTATGCAAGCAAAACTTTAAATAAAGCCAAAATCAACTATTCAGCCATAGAGAAAGAGTTGTTGGCTATTATTTTCACACTAGACAAGTTTAGATCCTATCTCCTAAGATCTAAAATCATCATATATTCTAATCATGCTACATTGAAGTACTTTCTATCTAAGAAAGAAGCTAAACCCCATTTGATTCAATGGATTCTATTGTTGTAAGAGTTTGATATAAAGATTCAGGATAAGAAAGGTGATGAAAATGTAGTAGCCGACCACTTGTCTAGAATGACCACGAAGTATACGGGATCAACATTGCCTATCCTTGAGTCATTTCCCGATGAGAAGCTCATGCTCATCGACTCCTAGTTTTCGTGGTATGTTGATATTGTGAACTTCCTTGTGACGAACCGAAACAAAAGAGGTCCAAATTCCTTTCCCAGGTAAAGTATTTCTATAAGGATGACCCCTATTTTTTCAAATATTTTCCTGATCAGCTGATTAGGAGGTGCATCCCAGAGGAAGAGCATAAAAGTGTTCTCTCATTTTCCCATTATCATGTTTGTGGGGGCCACTTTAGTTCCAAAAAGACTACTCTCAAGGTTCTTTAGACCGGTTTGTATTGGACGTCACTCTTTAGAGACTGTCATACATATTGTCTTGCTTACTAAAGATGCCAAAGGTTAGGGATTCTTTCTAGATTAGCTATGATGCCTTTACATCCCATCCTTATTGTTGAAATATTTGATGTTTGAGCCATCGACTTTATGGATACATTCCCTACTTTCTATGGTTACACCTATATCCTTGTTGGGTTGATTATGTTTCCAAGTGGGTGGAAGTCATTCCATGTAGATCAAATGATCATAAAGTTGTTATCAACTTCGTGAATAACATATTTTCTCACATTTTGGTATCCCTCACGCCATCATTAGTGATGGAGGGAAACACTTTTATAATAAGGTTTTTGAGCAACTAATGAAAAAAAAAAGGGTTAGACATAAAGTAGTTGTAGAGACTCGAAGAATTATTGCAATTAAATAATAAAAGGAATGAGAGAAAAGGAAATTTCAAAGGGGGGACTCAGCAGGGTCTCATCGATGAGCGTAGAGCGTTCGTCGACGAGCAGTCTTCTTGGGCACGTCAACAGGGATACAAATCTCATCGATGAGAACTTATCGAGAGGGCTAATTTCAAGGCTTGAGATTTGTCGATGAGGGTTATGTGTTCATCGATGAACCTCCTTCTTGGTCTCATCGACAAGGTGACGTGGCTCGTTGACGAGGCCACATGGCCAGCCATCTATATTTAGCCAAAAAATTCACTTTTTAGGGAAAAAATCGTCTTCTTCCCCTTCTCTCACTAGAATTTGGTGCTCTCTCATTCTCTCTAGATTTCTGGCTCCGTTTCTCCCCGGTTCGACGATCAGAAGCTACCACTGTGATCTTAGGGAAATTCTCTACAACCTAGCCGGACCATAATGTTGATTTGAGAAGTTTGTACATCATCCCAATTTCAGGGTAAGTAGATTATTTTGGTATTTCCAGTATTACTAGGTTTATCTGAGCCCAAATTTTGTATTGTATGAGAATATACTAGTATTTTATGGAGTAAAATTAGGGTGTTATGATTTCAAGGTTAGGGTGTTTTTGGGACCCTGCAAGTATGGGTTGAGGACCTCAGCAGTTATTTTTCCAAGAACCCAAGTAAATTATAGCTTAGGAAATTACGAATAGGCAGATTTAGGAAATGTGAGTATGATGATTTTCTAGGAAATTTAGTGTTTTATTGGGGAATTTGTATATATGTAATTACATAACTTTGAGGTTGGTATGCCAAGGGTGTGAGGGTTGAATTGGAGGCAAGCCTCCCAGTCGGCTAGGTAAAGGAAATATGTTATGCTAGGAATTTTGGAATATTTATCAGTAAATTA
The DNA here is from genome assembly GCF_029873635.1 of Malania oleifera. Taxonomy (NCBI): domain Eukaryota; kingdom Viridiplantae; phylum Streptophyta; class Magnoliopsida; order Santalales; family Ximeniaceae; genus Malania; species Malania oleifera. The sequence continues at coordinate 56,652,080 of NC_080422.1, read as the reverse complement.
TATGTTTTTCCATATTATTATCCAGTACGCAAATTATTTGTATATTAGAAGATACAACTTTCAGAATATGGAATATTTATTTATTTAGTTGTGGCATGAGACATTATCATATCAGTGCAAAGATCCTACAATTTTAAAATTACTATGATTTATAGTATTTATGCAAAAATTTGTTTTATCAAATTTTACAGAATTATGAATTGCAGTGTATATATAGACAAATATTTTATAGCATTTACAGATTATCATGATTCCCAGAATTTTAAAGCCATAACACTATGATATTGCAGTTTATACAGTTCAAATATTACAGATCAATTATTACAGCAATTATAGTTCAGATATTACAGTATTTTCAAAACTATTTACGGTGTTATGGTTATTTTGGAATCATGATGAAATAGTAAGATGTATATATATAAAATAGTATTATACAGTATCAGACCCTGATGAATCAGTTTAGAAATCAGCAGAGCATGGTACCGCTACTATTACAAATCAGAGTGCAACCACACATCTCAGATAATGTGTGGAGGATTCCGTCAACTGTGCCTATAGAGATTGCAGGCTCCCCAAAATACTGGGTTAAGGCAGCCGGTTTGACGAGGTAGATACTAGTATCGTGCCTTTGAGGGATTATAGATGGCCGGTGTTGACCTTATAGGTCACACCCGATTTTGATAATGACAAATACTTAGGTATTTGATGGATTTCAAGTGTTTGTGCAGGCTTAGATGAGCATCTCAAGGAATGACACTTGAAGTAAAACATGAGGACCCTGAAGATTTTAATTCATATTGTAAATTCAATTAATGTAATATGGGTCTATAATAGTAACTATGGATATGGTCTGTACTAATTACCTGCATATCATGCATATATAGGATATATGGTAAGCTCAATAAGACCCTAGTATGACTATAGGTCCCAACACTCATGCACATAAATCATACAAAATACAGGAGTGTTAATATCATATTGAGTGTTGTTAGCACAACTATTTGCATCACTGAGCTTACACTATATCCATATTATTGATGTGTATGTGATTACGCGTATTGGGTACATATCTTATTTACATGAAAGGGGGCGGTAATCCAGCCCGATAAGGATTGTGTAAAGGTTGAGGTCAGCCCTGTGCTAATTGACCTGGTTGTTTTGGTGCTGCTCCACCTATTTAAATGAGCATTATAGTGGTAATCCTTGTGCTTGTTAGCCAAGGCGGGGACGTAGGCAATTTGCCGAACCTCGATAACACTTCTAGGTGTCACTTCTTTTTACTGCTTTCTGATGCATGCTTAGTTAATTAAACTGTGCTATTTAATTTCTGCTACATATTGCAATTGGTTTATTTTACTTGCACCAGATTGTCTTTAGGATTGTGAAAATACTATTGTTAGGATACTAACCTAGGGCATTAATTTTAAAAATACCAAATCACCTCCTCCCCCCCCCCCCGGCGCCTCTTGGAATCACGGTAAAGCTAACAATTGGTATTAGAGCCATGTAGCATAGACTAATTGTTATTTTGCAAAAGATCTTTGATGGCTCATAGCTCCGGGACCCCTTTCCCTGAGAGACCATCTTCCACATGACCTCCGATTTTCAGTGGTGTTAATTACACCTTCTGGAAATAGAGGATGCGCATCTACCTTCAAAATATAGATTAGAAGGTGTGGAGGATCGTCTCTAAGGTAAATTATGTTCCCATGAAAACAGAGGGTACAACTAGACTTCCTAAAACTGAGGAAGAATATAATGATGATGATATGAAAGCCGTTAGTTTGAATGCCACTACTATGAATATTCTGTATTGTGGTCTTGATGTGAATGAATTTAATAGAGTAATGGCATGTGCTATTGCAAAAGAAATCTGTGATAAGTTAGAAGTCACATATAAAGGTACTAGGGATGTGAAATATAGTAGGATAGATATACTGACTAGTGAATATGAGGCCTTTAGGATGAATGTAGGTGAGTCCATTCAGAGCATGTACACTAGATTCACACACATTATAAACTCACTGTTTTCATTAGGTAAGACCTATCCTACATATGAGATGATTAGGAAGATCCTTAAGGCTTGCCTCCTATTTGGGAAGCTAAGGCTACGGCCATTTCTGAGGGTAGAGACCTTAAGGCCATGACTTTAGATGAATTGATAAGTTCCCTGATTACCTATGAATTAGCCATAAATGGGAGACTCAATGAACATAATAGGGTGAAAAAGGTGACTGCATTGAAAACCTCTACTAATACATCTAGTGAATGCAGTGAACCTAACTCTAAGGATGATATGGCCATGCTAACTAGAAAATTCAGTAGATTCTTCGGGAAGAATAGAAAGCCATACAAAAGATATAGGGAGTCTGCATCTGATAAGGGAGTGTCTAGTAAAAGAAAATTAAAATCAAATTCTCACACATGTTACAATTGCAACAAAGTTGAGCACGTTAAGCCGGACTGCCCGCTATTGAAAAAGGAGGCTAAGAAAAAGAAGAAAGCCATGAAAGCAGGCACTTCATGGGATAAATTAAGTAGCAGTGACTTAGAATCAGACTACAATGACTCAGAGGTTGCTAATCTGTTCTTGATGACACACAATGATAAGGTATCGTCCTCTTCCTTTTTATCTTCATATTATTTGTCTGATGATTGTGATTCTAATTACATGCCTATGTTTAGAGAATTACAATTTGAATATATTTGTGTATCTAAATTGTTGAATAAAATGACCAATGAAAATTATGATTTGAAAAAGAAATGTGAAAATTGGTCAAAATTGTTTGGAATTGCAAAAACCTCTCATGCTTCAATTTTGAAAGAGGGTTACTTGGTGCCTAAATAAATTCCCTAAGTAAAGAGGGTTTAGGTTTTAATGGTATTGAAAATGTTAGATGGCCTAATCTTTACTTGGGACATTTCACACATGAATCAAAATCTCAAGTCCCTCCTAAAGATCCTAGAATGAAATGTTTAAATGCGAACAAATTGGCCGTATTCAATTTGATTGTCCACTTAGAAAGAAGTATGCGAAAATTAGAAAAGTGTGGGTAGTTAAGGGTGATCCAATTACTAACCCCCGTTGACCCAACAAAATTTAGGGACCAGCATCAGTTACTTAGTCTATTTTGTAGGTATGTTTGAGATCATCCTCCTCCAATGACAGGTGGTACCTAGATAGCGGGTGCTCACGACACATGACCGGAAAAAAGGCAAAATTTGCGTCAATCATTCCCAAGGATAGAGGGTATATGACATTCGATGACAATGCAAAGTGACGCATCATCGGCGTAGGTAAGGATCCTTTCCTGGTTATTGATAATATTCTATTAGTTGATGAGTTGAAGCATAATTTATTGAGCATAAGTCAGTTTTGTGATAAAGGATACAAGGTATCATTTGAAAATGATAAATGCATAGTTGAAAGTAAAACAGATCATAAAGTTCTTTTTACTGCAGATCGCCATGAGAATGTATACACTACTACTTTTGATAACTTAGTTTCACAACAAGTAACTTATTTTTCTATAATAAATTAAGCTAGTTGGATATGGCATAGGCGATTAGGACACGCTAGTATGGATTTATTGTCAAAGCTAGTAAGAAAAGATTTAGTTAAAGGCTTGCCTAAAACATCATTTGTGAAAGATAAAATTTGTGATGCGTGTCAAATGGGTAAGCAAACAAAATCTAGATTTAAGAAAAATAAATTCATATCTACCACTAGACCACTTGAAATGCTTCATTTGGATTTGTTTGGTCCTAATTTTGTGCAAAGTCTTGGTGGTAAATCATATGACTTTGTTATTGTGGATGACTTTTCTAGGTTCACATGGATGTTATTTCTCTCGCATAAAAATGAATCATGTGAACAGTTTACTAGGCTTTGTAGGAGAATTCAAAATGAAAAAGGCTATAAGATAACTCATATAAGAAGTAATAGAGGCACTGAATTTAAAAATGAAGGCATAGAAAATTATTGTGACCTAGAGGGCATATCACATAACTTTTCTGCACCTAGGACCCCTCAACAAAATGGCATGGTAGAAAGAAAGAATAGGTCATTACAAGAAATGGGTAGAACTATGTTGAATGAACATAAGCTACCTAAATATTTTTGGGCGGCTGAGGTCATAAATACTACATGTTATGTCATAAATAGAGAGTTGATTAGACCATCACTTAATAAAACCCCTTATGAATTGTGGAACAACCATAAACCTAATATTTCCTATTTCCATGTTTTTGGTTGTAAATGCTTTGTGCTTAGGGATAATGAACATCTAGGGAAATTTGATTGTAAATCTGATGTAAGAATTTTCCTAGGCTATGCTCTTAATAGTAAAGCATATAGAGTTTTCAATAAAAGAACATTAACTGTCATTAAATCTATCCATGTCGTGTTTAATGAATCTAATCCATTTTCTAAGAAAGATGATGAAAATGATATTGACATTAGAAAATGCTTTGACAAATTATCTATTCAAAACAATGCAAGTGAAAATTCAGAAGTAAATGATAAATCATTCGAAGATAATGACAATAAAAATGAAGTTCAGAAGTTGCCTAGAGATTAAAAATTCATTAGGAGCCATCCTGTAGATCAAAATATAGGTGAATCATCCCGTGGTGTAGCCACAAGATCTTCCTTGAAGAACCTAGTGAGTCATTCCACTTTCTTGTCGTAAGAAGAACCTAAAAATATTAAAGAAGTCATAGAGGATGAGTCTTGGGTGATGTCCATGTAAGAAGAACTTAATCAATTTGAAAGAAGTAGAGTGTGGACCCTAGTTCCTAGGCCTAATAATCATACAATTATTGGAACTAAATGGGTATATAGAAATAAGAAAGATGAGAATGGGGTAGTAACTAGGAATAAGGCTATACTAGTTGCCCAAGGTTATAATCAGGAAGAGGGGATAGATTTTGATGAAACATATGCTCCTGTTACTAAGTTGGAAGCCATTCGTATGCTTCTTGCTTATATCGCTTTTAAAAACTTTAAATTGTTTCAAATGGATGTTAAAAGTGCTTTTCTAAATGGCTATATTAATGAGGAAGTATATGTAGAACAACCACTTGGTTTTGAAAATCATAAATATCCAGATCATGTTTGCTGGTTGTCTAAGGCCTTGTATGGATTGAAACAAGCTCCTAGAGCTTGGTATGAGAGGTTTAGTGGTTTTCTGCTAGAAAATGGGTTTCTTCGTGGCAAGATCTACACTCTTCATTATCCAAAAATGATGATATGCTCCTAGTTCAAATTTATGTTGACAATATCATTTTTGGAGCAACTAATGATGAGTTGTGTAATGAGTTCGCGAAATGCATGCAAATTGAATTTGAAATGAACATGATGGGTGAGCTTAGTTTCTTTTTAGGGCTGTAAATTAAACAAGCTGAATATGGAACTTTCATATGCCAATCTAAATATGTCAGGGACTTGCTAAAGAAATTTAATATGGAAGATTGTAAAATTCTGGTACCCCTATGAGTTCTTCCATTAAAATTAATAAAGATAAGCAAGGGATCCCTGTTGATGTGAAATTGTATCGTGGCATGATTGGGAGTCTTCTATATCTCACTTCTAGTAGGCCCAATATTATGTTTAGTGTGTGCATGTGTACTAGGTTTCAGGCGGCTCCTAAGGAATCTCATCTAATAGTAGTTAAACGAATCCTTAGGTATCTAGTTGGAACTATAGAGTTAGGATTATGGTACCCTAAGCATACTGCCTTTGAGATTGTGAGTTATACTGATGCTGACTTTTTCGGTGGTAAGGTTGATAGAAAGAGTACTAGAGGCACTTGTCACTATTTAGGACAATCTCTCATTTCTTGGTTCTCCAAGAAATAAAATCCAGTTGCTTTGTCAACAGCCGAAGCAGAATATATTGCGGTTGGAAGTTGTTATGCTCAAACTCTTTATATGAAACAACAACTTATGGATTTTGGGTTGCACTATGATACAGTACCGATTAAATGTGATAATACTAGTGCAATCAACATCTCTAAAAATCATATCTCGCATTCACCAACTAAACACATTGAAATTATACATCACTTCCTTCATGATCATGTGCAGAAAGAGGATGTGGCTCTTGAGTTTGTATGCACTAATGAGTAGTGGGCGGACATTTTCACTAAACCACTTCTAGAAGATAGGTTCATACAAATTAGATGTGAATTAGGTCCCATGCATAGTAGAGATGCTTCCTAGATATTTCATAGTTTGCATAAATTCAGGCGGGGCTTTCAAATAATTTCAATGTCTAACAACTAATATAATTGTTGATATCTTTTATTGGCTTGGACTTTATGAAATTGATTATGTTTTGCAATGCATAATTTTCATATCTACTGCATGGTGATGATTGCATTTATGTTTTATGTATTGATCATATTGGAACTGTTTGAGTTTAGTAGTTGTGGATAAACTGTTAGATCTTAAAAACTCAAAACAAGTCATTTTTATACAGGAATTTTTGGGAAATGTCTTATTTTCAAATGCCATGCTGTCAAAATTTTTAAAATTCCCAAACTTATCTTGTGTACTAATGTTCTATACCCAATGCCTAAGGCTATTTATTTCATGGCCCTTTTTGCTGTTACCGAAATGGGGAGATGGATAAGAGGGCAAAAATTGGGTTAACTTGAAAATTGGATTAAATTAAATTTAAATGGAAAATTATTTAAAGTTTTACATAATGCATATTGTTAGGGGGGGCCTTCTTAGGCTATATCCATATTTTTCATGATGTATTTGTCATCATCAAAAAAGAGGAGAATGTTGACCTTATAGGTCACACCCAGTTTTGATAAGGACAAGTACTTAGGTATTTGATGGATTTCAAGTGTTTGTGCAGGCTTAGATGAGCATCTCAAGGAATGACACCTGAAGCAACACATAAAGACCTTGAATATTTTAATTCATATTGTAAATTCAATTAATGTAATATGGGTCTGTAATAGCAACAAGGGATATGGTCTGTATTAATTACCTGCATATCATGCATGTAGGATATATGGTAAGCTCAATAAGACCCTAGTATGACTATAGGTCCCAACACTCGTGCACATAAATCATACAAAATATAGGAGTACTGAAGTTGCACTTAATTGAATATTTTTAGGGAATTTGAGAGAGCTCGGGTGACCAAACCCTAGGAGTTAAAAACTCCTCTGGCCCCCAAACTGTTGAGAAGTCAAACGTTGACTTATGCTCTCGGGCAATCGAAAAAATTTGTGTGTACCGTTTATGAGCGCCCGAACCACCTGAAAAGGACATTTTTCCAACTCGAGCTACCGAGCGATTTAGTTAAATTTAAGCCCTGGGCGACCAAACACAATAGTTCGGGCTACCGAACCTATGACCGAGCACCTGAAAATCTGAAGAAATGTTTCTGACTTTGATTCGGGCCACCAAACTATAACTCAAGTTGCTGAACCAATTTAAAGACCGTTTATTATTGTGTCTGTTCGAGCGACCGAACCACAATTCAACCTCCTGAACCTCCCCGAGTTAAAAATATTTTAACTGTGGTAAATACAGGTTATTTTGGGTTGATTACGTTTAAACATTTTAGAACTTTTCTAAGAATTCCCAACAAGTCCTAAACGGTTATAATTTTCACCTTGCCTATAAATATAGGCTCATTTGTGAGGATTAGCAATTAATTAGCAATTTCATTAGCCAAAAATCTTCTCTTTTGAAAATACTCTCTTTGTCCAAATACTTTCAAATTTCCATTCCCTTGATACTTATTGAGATTGTGAGAGCATATTAAGTGTGCTTGTGATTGCTAGATTTTGCTAGAAACTCCCATTTGCTTGTTTGATTGTGATATTATTTTTGGGGACTTTGGCTTAGTTTTATTGCACTAATTTCACATTATAAATCATTATTGGGATAAACTAGCAAGCCTTGGGGTCTTTGCATAATTGTTGCAAGACTTCCATAGTTTTAATTTTTGTTGTGCAAAAATATTTTCAACAAGCAAATAATTTTCAGACTAGTAGTGTGGTTATTTCATTGAAGGAAATCTTCTTAAAATAGTTTGAATTTCTAATTGATATCTTTGGAATATTGATTTGCTTTTGAAATGTAATTTGCTTAAATTCGAAAATATTGCTTGTATTGAACATTATTGAGCATTTCATTGATAATACCATATTAAGTGTTGTTAGCACAACTATTTGCATCATTGAACTTACACTATATCCATATTATTGATGTGTATGTGATTACACGTATTGGGTATATATCTATTTTACATGAAAGCATAATCACTATACCAGTTGATTGAGAAAATACTGTTGTATTCCAGGCGTGGCCTAAGGGGGCGGTAATCCAACCCAGTAAGAATTTTGTAAAGGTTGAGGTCAACCCTGTGCCAATTGACCTAGTTGTTTAGGTGCCACTCTACCCATTTAAGTGAGCATTATAGTGGTAATCCTTGTGCTTGTTATCCAAGGTGGGGACGTAGGCAATTTTCTGAACCTCGATAACACTTCTGGGTGTCACTTCTTTTTACTGCTTTCTGGTGCATGCTTAGTTTATTAAACTACGTTATTTAATTTCTGCTACATATTTCAATTGATTTACTTTAGTTGCACTATATTGATTTTAGGGTTGTGAAAATAATGTTGTTTGGATACTGACCTAGGGCATTAATTTTAAAAATACCAATTCACCCCCCTCTTAGAATCACGGTAAAGCTAACAATCGGACTGAGGATTGGTAGAGTTATAGTTGACTTATCCTGGCAAGCCAACCAGAGTTAAGTCCCACCTACGTGCTACACAGCCCTGTCATGAGGGATTAAATCATGATGTATAGTTTTCTAGGGTAAATATCATAGTTATGTATATGTATACAGATTTATAGAATATCAGCAGATATATTGTGATACTAAAAGTATGAAAAAGTAGAAAACTCAGATTTTACAGTTGTATTCTTAACTATAGTAGATGCAAGGTGTACTGTATATTGTTTTACCAGTTGTTACAGTTTCATATATTTATCAGTATAGTATTTATGGAACTAAGTCGCAACACACAAGTAATAGAATATTTCCCCTTACTGAGCGTTGTCTCATCCCATTGATTTAACATTTTTCAGGTAATCCAGTTAGACGAGTAGATCAGGCTCGCCGATAGAGGGATTGTTGCACTGCCCTAGTTGTGGGGTAAGTGTTTTCGGGGAGATGTGTTTTTGGGTAGTTTTATAGGGTTTTTGGTGGATGTTATTGGGAGATGTGTTTTTGTGTATATATATTTTGGGGAATTATTGAATTTTAGTATTGTAAATATGGATATACAGTTTTATGTTTTTCGCTACGTAGGTGTGCAAAATGAACAGGGTTCTCCTCAGTACTCATTTGGGGCTTGATATGTTATAGTAGATAATCCAAGGGTACAAGAGTAAATTAATTTTCAGTATATTGTAAATTTTAATTAAAAATGGTATAGATTTTCGGGTCGTTATAGTTTGGTATCAGAGCCTAGGTTTGCTAGATTTTGTAGACTCTATAGTGTAGCGGAAAACAATACCAGAATATAGGAATGAATTTTGTGGAAGGATAGGAATTGGGGTAGAACAGAATATCAGTGATATAATGTTGGGAAATTAGGATAAGAATTTAGGGTTCTATTCTGCAGTCTGGAGGCAAGAATTTCGGGGTGGTTTTTGTGATTTTCCTGGGGTGACGATTTTAGGAAAACCATAGTAAACTATTGTCGATTTCTGTTTCCATATGGTAGGACTATACCCTAAAATAGTGATAGGGGTATAGGGTATTTTAGTTAGAGTAGCATTGTAAGGTTCGGATTCTTAGAATAATTTAATATTATTGTAGGATGGACCCAGGAGGTAGTAGTGCCCATGTTAGCGGTGATGATGGAGCAAGGCCATCTGGCATGGGAGGCGGGGACTTAGATGTTGTATTACGCAACGTAGCTCAGCAGGTCATGGCTAAGATTGCATGGAGCTCCAAGGAGCAGGGAGGTCCATCTACTACGTAGGGGTGCACGATAGAAAAATTCACAAATATGAACCCTCCAGCTTTTTTGGGAATAGCTGATCCTGCAGTTGCAGAGAACTAGATGCCAGAGATAGAAAAGATACAGACGGTGCTCCATTGCACCGATGAGCAAAGGGTCTTTAGGTCGAGAGATGGTGGATGGCCACGAAATTACTAGAGGAGTAGAGACCCATCCTGGTGCTGATGACCTGGGCCCGATTCAGAGACATATTCTTTGATAGATACTATCCTGCCACGGTTAGAGAGGCTAAAGTACAGGAGTTTCTGAGTTTGACCCATGGATTGTTGAAAATTCAGCAGTATGCTGCAAAATTCATCGAGCTATCACGATTCGCTCCATATATAGTACCAGAAGAATTTAAGAAATCTAGAATGTATGAGCAGGGTTTGAGATGAGATATATACAAGCAGGCGGAAGTACTGAAGATGCAGGATTTCTCTGAGCTGGTTTATAGAGCTACAGTAGCAGAGGAGAGTAAGCAGATAGATGTAGGGATATCAAGCCAAAGGAAAAGGCCCACACCACCGGGTTTCCTGGCAGGTCCCAGCTAGAGCCCATGGAGAGGAGACCGATATGGAGGAGGCCAGAGATAGACGATGGGACACAGCGGTGTTCAGGGTGGGCATATTATTCCTATCTGTCCTTGATGTGGCTAGAGGCACCCAGGTGAATGTCAGTTGGGAGAGAATGTCTGCTATTGGTGCGGGATATTTGGCTATATGGCACGATCATGTTGGGGACCGCAGATCCACACACCAGCTCATAGACCACTTCGGGGTGGTTATCAGGTCCCCCGTGGGGGCCAGCAGAGGAACACAACACCGACGAGGGTTTATGTATTGACTTCGGGAGATGCTGAGACTGCTGAAGATGTCGTGATAGGTATCCTTACTATTTTACCTTATAAAGTTTTTTTTTTATTTGACACAGGTGCCACCCATTCCATTGTATCGGGGGGCTATGTTAAAGGAACTGGGGTAGAGGCACAGTTGTTAGATGTTGAGTTGTCTGTAGCCACGCCGACGGGATCTATTGTAAGGTGTAGGAAGGTACTTAGGAACTTTTCAATGGGCATTCAAGGGAAAGTACTACCAACTGATCTCGTGATATTAGATACGTAGGGATTTGAATTTTCAATCCCTAGGCAACTCCTGAATTTCATTGTCATTGTTATTATCTTTAAATGATTTATCATTAATTTCTGAATTTTCACTTGCATTATTTTCAATGGATAACTTGTCTAAGCATTTTCTAATATCAATGTCATCTTCATCATCTTTCTTAGAAAATGGATTAGATTCATCAAATACAACATGAATAGATTCAATGACTGTTAAAGTTCTTTTATTGAAAATTCTATATGCTTTACTATTAAGAGAATAACTTAGGAAAATACCTTCATCAGATTTAGAATCAAATTTTCTTAAATGTTCATTATCCCTAAGCATAAAGCATTTGCAACCGAAAACATGAAAGTATGAAATATTAGGTCTATGGTTGTTCCATAATTCATAAGGGGTTTTATTAAGTGAATATCTAATCAGCACCCTATTCATGACATAACATGCAGTATTTATGGCCGCAGCCCAAAAATATTTAGGTAGTTTATGCTCATTCAACATGGTCCTACCCATTTCTTGTAATGACATACTCTTTCTTTCTACCACACCATTTTTTTGAGGGGTCTTAGGTACAGAAAAGTTAGGTGATATACCTTCTAAGTCACAATAATCTTCTATGGCTTCACTTTTAAATTCAGTGCCTCCATCACTTCTTATGTGAGTTATCTTATAGCCTCTTTCATTTTGAATTCTCCTGCAAAACTTAGTAAACTGTTCACATGATTCATTTTTATGTGAGAGAAATAGCACCCATGTGAACCTAGAAAATTAATCAATGATGACAAAAGCATATGATTTGCCACCAAGAATTTGCACAGAAGTAGGAAAAAACAAATCCAAGTGAAGCATTTCAAGTGGTCTAGTGGTAGACATAAATTTCTTTTTCTTAAAGCTAGATTTTGTTTGCTTACCCATTTGACATGCATCACATATTCTATCTTCACAAATGGTGTTTTAGACAAGCCTTTCACTAAATTTTTTCTTACTGGCTTTGAAAATAAATCCATACTAGCGTGTCCTAATCGCCTCTGTCATGACCATCTAGCTTCATGTTGACCTTATAGGTCACGCCCGGTTTTGATTATGACAAATACTCATTGTATCTAATGGGTGTTTGAGGTTTTGTGCAGGAACTTATATTCGGAAATCACAATGCACAAAGAGAGAGTGAAGTTGAAGACCTTTTTCTAATTGTATTGTACTTTATATTTATTCAAGGGTCTGTAATAGTAATTAGGATATTTGGTTTGTAATAAGCACAAACAACACATGTATGATTTATTACGTAAGATCAAACCAAATACGAACTAAAAGTGACCGTAGAGAGGCCTTAGGTTTTACCTTTCGGTCGACCGACACCGGATCCTTTCGGTGTCCTGATTTTGGACATAAATGACCCTAAGACACTCACCTTTGCACTTGCATGCATTAGGCACTTGAATAAGGTGAATGTGTATTGAAACAAGACCAAAATGCACACATTGTGCACTTTCGGTCGACCAGCCAAGGCAGTTCATTTTGCCCTGATCGACCGAAACAGGCATTGGTCAACAGTTGATAAAGGCCCTGGTCGACCGAACCAGGTAGTTCAAAAAGCCTCGATCGACTTAAACCCCCTGGGTCAACATTTTGACCATCCAGTCGATCGAGCCACTTTTGTACTCCAATTACGTGGTCGACCGAGGGTCCTCGGGAAAAATCCCAACGGTCTAGTCGATCGAACCATCCAGTTCAAAATGGACTAGTCGACTGAATCTTAGTAAATTGGAAAATCACCTTTGGAAAACCACTTTCAATCGACCAACCATTTAATTCAAAAATTCTTTGGTCAACCGAACCATATGAGAACTGGTCGATCGGACCTCTAGGGTTGCCCCTCATTTTTTACCGCAATTAATATTTTTAAACAGGGTTAAAATGTTTAAAATGTCATTAAAATTTTCTAACAATTCCTAATAGGTCCCCAACAGTCAAAAATCATAGGGTGTCTATATATACCCCTTCATTTGGGAAAATTAGGGAGTTGATTATCAAAAACAAAAATCCAATTTTCTCTCTCAAGAAAAATATTTTCTATTGCTCATACTATTTCCAAATCCACTCAAACTTACCTTCTTCACCTTAGTATCATTTGTAAGTGTATTGAGTGTTATTGGTTAGGAGGCTTTTCTGATAAGCCTATCCTAGGAAGACTTGTGTTGAACTTCCGAGTGTTACATTCTCATTGCAATATCTTAGGAAGTTTGTATTTGTTTTTGGTACTCAAATATCTTGTGGTATTCATATTGACATTTATGTGGAAAGATATTTGTGTTTGATAAACTAATCTTTGTGGCAATATTTATTCAAGTTCATATCACTTGTTGAATACAAAGATTGCTTAGCTTTTGCAAACCAAGCATATACAGTAGTTAAGGTGATTGACACATTCTACTATTTGAAATACTTGAAACTTGCATGATATCTTTGTCTGAGCATCTTGATTAAGAACATATTGAAATACAAAGATTGCTTGTTGACACTCTCACGTACGTATTACACTGATAGAAAATACCTTTGAGAGTTGAACTATCTAGACCACACTAAGCTTACATTTTAAATGATTTGTGGTGTATGTGATTGAACGCATTTGGGTACAAATATGCTTTACGTGAAAGCACTTTTATATTGTACCATTTGATTGTATATCTGAGTGATTCCAAGCATGGCCTGAGGAGGCGGTAATCCAGCCCAATAAGGATTGGTGCAAAGGTTGAGGTCAGCCCTGTGCTAACTGACCTGGTTTGTATAGGTGCCACTCCACCCGTTTAAGTGAGCAAGTTATTGTGGTAATCCTTGTGCTAGTTAGCCAAGGCGGGGAAGTAGGCAGTTGGCCGAACCTCGATAACATATCTGCGTGTGACCCTCTCTTTACTGCTTTATTTAATTTCTGATATTTTTATATTACTTGCACTAGATTGACCATAGGGTTGTGAACATACTGTTGTTAGGAGGAATACCTAGGGGTTAAATTTTAAAAATACCAATTCACCCCTTCTCTTGGGATCACAGTAAAGCTAACAATTGGTATCAGAGCCACGTAGCATAGACTAGTTGTTATTTTGCAAAAAAGATCACATATGGCTCATAGCTCTGTGACCCCTTTCCTTGAGGGACCATCTTCCACACAACCTCCTGTTTTCAATGGTGTTAATTACACCTTCTAAAAATAGAGGATGCACATCTACCTTCAGAATACTGATTGGAAGGTGTGGAGGATTGTCTCTAAGGGAAACTATGTTCCTATGAAAACTGAGGGTGCAGTTAGGGTTCCTACGACTGAGGATGAATATGATGATGATGATATGAAAGCTGTTAGTCTTAATGCCACTGCCATGAATATTTTATACTGTAGTCTTGATGTAAATGAATTTAACAGGATCATGGCATGTTCTACTGCAAAAGAAATATGGGACAAGTTAGAAGTCACCTATGAGGTACTAGAGATGTGAAAGACAGTAGGATACCAGTGAGTATGAGGCCTTTAGGATGAATGTAGGTAAGTCCATTAAGAGCATGTACACTAGATTCACAACATCATAAACTCACTGCATGCATTAGGAAAGACATATCACACATATGAGATGATCAGGAAGATCCTCAGAGGCTTACCTCCTGTTTGGTAAGCCAAGGCTTAGAGACCTTAAGGCCATGACCTTAGATGAATTGATAGGTCCCTTGATTACTTATGAATTGTCCATAAATGAGAGACTTAATGAGCATAATAGGGCTAAGAAAGTGACTACACTGAAAGAATCTAATAACACATCTAGTTAGTGCAGTGAGTCTGACACTGATGATGAAATGGCTATGCTAACCAGAAAGTTTAGTAGATTTTTTAGGAAGAACAGGAAGCCGTTTAAAAAATATAGAGACTCCACTAATGATAAAGGAGAGTCCAGCAAAAGAAAAGAAAAATCAAATGCTCCTACATGCTATAACTGTAACAAGGTGGGACACATCAAACCCGACTGCTCACTGCTGAAAAATGAGGCTAAGAAAAAGAAGAAAGCCAAGAAGGCGGGGACTTCATGGGACCAATTCAACAGCAGCGACTCAGATTCAGATCATAGTGATACGGAAGTCGCTAATCTGTGCTTGATGGCACACGAGGATGAGGTATTGTCTTCTAGTTCATCATCTTCTTGTTATTCATCTGATGATTGTGATTCTGACAGCATGCCTACATTTAGAGAATTACAGTTTGAATATATTCGTGTTTCAAAATCGTTAGGCAAAATGACCAAAGAGAATAATGATTTGAAAAAGAAATGTGAAAATTGATCAAAATTGTTTAATATGGCAAAAACCTCTCATGCCTCTATTTTAAAAGAAAATGATACTACTATTGTTAAGTTTGAGAGGAAATTGGAGGATAGCTCCAAAATTACTTTTAAATTCACCAAGGGCAAAGAAAATTTTGAAAAATTACTTGGTTCCCAAAGAAACTCCTTAAGTAAAGAGGGTCTTGGTTTTAATGGTATTGAAAATGTTAGACGACCTAATCTTTACTTAGGACATTTTACACGTGAGTCAAAATCTCATATTCCTCCTAAAGAACCTCAGTGTAGATTGAAATGTTTTAAATGTAAACAGATTGGTCACATTCAATTTGACTGTCCACTTAGGAATAAGCATGCTAGAATTAGGAAGGTATGGGTAGTTAAGGGAGATCCTGCTACTAACCCCCGTGGACCCAACAAAATTTGGGGACTAGCATCAATCACTTAACTTATTTTGCAGGTATGCCTAAGATCATCCTCCTCCAAGGACCGGTGGTACTTAGATAGTGGATGCTCACGATACATGACCGGCGACAAGGGAAAATTCACTTCAATTGTTCCCAAGGATGGAGGCTATGTGACATTTGGTGACAATGCCAAAGGACGCATCATCGGGGTAGGTAAGGTTGGTAAGGATTCCTCTCCTACTATTGATAATGTTTTGTTGGTTGATAGACTGTAACATAATCTACTTAGCATAAGTCAATTGTGTGACGTAGGATATAAAGTATCGTTTGAAAATGACAAATGCATAGTAGAAAATAAAACGGACCACAAAGTGCTTTTTACTACTGATAGACATGAAAATGTCATACTACCTCATTTGATAATTTAGCTTCACAACAAGTAACATGTTTTTCTGCTATAAATGAAGCTAGTTGGTTGTGGCATAGACATTTAGGACATGCTAGCATGGATTTATTGTCTAAACTTGTTAGAAAAGAATTGGTTAAAGGTCTGCCTAAAATGTCTTTTGTAAATGATAAAATATGTTATGCATGTCAAATGGGTAAACAAACAAAATCTAGTTTTAAGAAAAAGAAATTCATATCTACTACTAGACCTTTGAAGATGCTTCACCTAGATCTATTTGGATATAATTCTGTGCAAAGTCTTGGTGGTAAATCTTATGCTTTTGTAATTGTAGATGACTTTTCTAGATTCACATGGGTTTTGTTTCTTGCACATAAAAATGAATCATGTGAACAATTCACCAAACTTTGAAGGAGAATTTAGAATGAAAAAGGATATAAAATTACTCACATAAGAAGTGATAGAGGCACGAAATTCAAAAATGAAAGCATAGAAAAATATTGTGATTTAGAGGGCATATCACATAACTTCTCTGCACCTAGGACACCTCAACAAAATGGTGTAGTAGAAAGAAAGAATAGGTCACTGCAAGAAATGGGTAGAACTATGTTGAATGAGAATAACTTACCTAAATACTTTTGGGTTGAGGCCATTAATACTGCATGCTATGTTATGAATAGGGTGTTGATTAGACCATCAATTAATAAAACCCTTTACGAATTGTGGAACAACCATAAGCCTCATATTTCCTATTTTCATGTGTTTCGTTGTAATGCTTTGTGCTTAGAGATAATGAACATCTAGGAAAGTTTGACTCCAAATCTGATGAAGGTATTTTTCTAGGATATGCATTAAATAGCAAAGCATTTAGGGTTTTCAATAAAAGAACTTTAACTGTCATTGAATCTATTCATGTTGTGTTTGATGAGTCTAATCCATTTTCTAATAAATATGATGAAGATGATATTGATATTAGAAAATGCTTAGAGAAAATGTCTATTGAAAACAATGCAAGTGAAAATCAAAAAGCAAATGAAAAATCAGTTGAAGATAATGAACATGAAAATCGAGAGTTTCCTAGAGATTGGAAATACATTAGAAGACATCCTATAGATCAATCATAGGCGAACTATCCCGTAGTGTAGCCACAAGATCCTCCTTGAGAAATATAGTGAATCATTCTGCTTTCTTATCCCAAGAAGAACTTAAAAATATTAAAGAAGCTATAGAGGACGAGTCTTGGGTGATGTCCATGCAAAAAGAGTTTAATCAATTTGAAAGAAGCAAAGTGTGGACCTTAGTTCCTAGGCCTAATGAGCACACCATAAGTGGAACTAAATGGGTATATAAAAATAAGAAAGATGAGAATGAAGTAGTAACTAGGAATAAAGTTAGACTAGTTGCCCAAGGGTATAACCAATAGGAAGGGATTGACTTTGATGAAACATATGCTCCTGTTGCTAGGTTAGAAGCCATTCGTATGCTACTTTCCTTTGCCGCTTTTAAAAATTTTAAATTGTTTCAAATGGATGTTAAAAGTTCTTTTCTAAATGGCTACATTAATGAAGAAGTATACGTAGAACAACAACCCGGTTTTGAAAATCATAAATATCCCAATCATGTTTAACGGCTATCTAAAGCCTTGTATGGATTGAAACAAACTCCTAGAGTTTGGTATGAGAGGCTTAGTGATTTTCTACAAGAAAATGGGTTTACCCGTGGCAAGATCGACACTACACTTTTCATCAAGTCCAAAAATGATAATGTGCTCCTTGTTTAAATTTATGTGGATGATATCATTTTTGGAGCAACTAACGATGAGTTGTGTAATGAGTTTGTCAAATGCATGCAAAGTGAATTTGAAATGAGCATGATGGGTGAACTTAGTTTCTTCTTAGGGCTACAAATTAAGCAAGCTAATCATAGAACTTTCATATGCCAATCTAAATATATCAGGGACTTGCTAAAGAAATTTAATATGGAAGATTGCAAAATTCTTGGTACACCTATGAACTCTTTCATTAAACTTGATAAAGATGAGCAAGGAATCCCTGTTGACGTAAAATTGTATCGTGGCATGATTGGGAGTCTCCTATATCTCACTGCTAGTAGGCCTGATATTATGTTTAGTGTGTGTATGTGTGCTAGGTTTCAGGCAACCCCTAAGGAATCTCACTTAAAAGTTGTTAAACGAATCCTTAGGTATCCAGTTGGGACTATTGAATTAGGATTGTGGTACCCTAAGCATACTACCTTTGAGATTGTGAGTTACACTGATGTTGACTTTGCCGGTAGTAAGGTTGATAGAAAAAGCACTAGCGGCACTTGTCATTACTTAGTACAATCTCTTGTGTCTTGGTTTTCCAAGAAGCAAAACTCAGTTGCCTTATCCACAGCCGAAGCTGAATATATTGCGGTTGGAAGTTGTTGTGCCCAAACTCTTTATATGAAACAACAACTTGTGGATTTTGGATTGCATTATGAAATAATACCGATTAAATGTGATAATACTAGTGCAATCAACATCTCTAAAAATCCTATTTCACATTCACGAACTAAACACATTGAGATTAGACATCATTTTCTTTGTGATCATGAGCAAAAAGGAGATGTGGCTCTTGAGTTTGTATGCACTAATGAACAGTGGGCCGATATATTCACTAAACCACTACCCGAGGATAGATTCATACAAATTAGACATGAGTTAGGCTTAATGCATAGTAGAGAAGCTTCCTAAACTTAAATGTCTCATATCTTGCATAATTTTAGGGGGTGCTCTCTCATGGGAACTTTTCAAGTCTTAGAAACTACTTCTATTGTTGACTTATCTTCTTGCTTGAGACTTTATGAAAAGTTGATTGTATGCACAGTTCATATTTCTGTCACATGCTTATATTGCTTATCATCTGTGTTGCACAATTTTTCCAATTCATGTTCATATTGATATTTTATTTGCTTGATTGGACGATACTGAACTGTTTGAGTAGTTGTGGATAAATTGGTAGGAAATTTCCACTCAAACAGGTTACACTTATACAGGTTTTCTTTTGGAAAGTCCGATTTACAAACGACACTGCCGAAATTTTCAAAAAGCCTTTCCAAAATTATTCTTGTATAAATGAAATAATCACCCATTGCCTAGGATTTTAATTCAAATGACCCTCTTTTTGCTGTTGCCAAAAAGGGAAGATGGAAAGGGCCAAAAATAATAGGCTCATTTAAAAATATATTGGGTGCATATTGTGAGGGGGAGCCTTCTTGGGCTTAACCCTATATTTTTTCCAATCGTATTTGTCATCATCAAAAAGGGGGCAAATGTTGACCTTATAGGTCACGCCCGATTTTGATTATGACAAATACTCATTGTATCTAATGAGTGTTTGAGGTTTTGTGCAGGAACTTATATTGGGAAATCACAATGCACAAAGAGTGAGTGAAGTTGAAGACCTTTTTCTAATTGTATTGTACTTTATATTTATTCAAGAGTCTGTAATAGTAATTAGGATATTTGGTTTGTAATAAGGTCACACAACACATGTATGATTTATTACGTAAGTTCAAACCAAATACGAACTAAAAGTGACCGTAGAGAGACCTTAGGTTTTACCTTTCGATCGACCAACACCGGATCCTTTCGGTGTCTTGATTTTGGTCATAAATGACCCTAGGACACTCATCTTTGTACTTGCATGCATTAGGCACTTGAATAAGGTGAATGTGTATTAAAACAGGACCAAAATGCACACATTGTGCACTTTCGGTCGACCGGCCAAGGCAGTTCATTTTGCCCTGATCGACTGAAACAGGCCTGGGTCAATAGTTGACCAAGGCCCTGGTCGACCGAACCAGATAGTTCAAAAAGCCTCAATCGACCAAAACCCCCGGGGTCAACATTTTGACCATCTGGTCGACTGAGCCACTTTTGTACTTTAACTACCTGGTCGACCGAGGGTCCTCGGGAAAAATCTCAGCGGTCTGGTCCACCGAACCAACCAATTCAAAATGGCCCAGTCGACTGAATCTCGGTAAATTGGAAAATCGCCTTTGGAAAACCACTTTTAATCGACCAACCATTCAGTTCAAAAATTCCCTGGTTGATGGAAAACTTTCTGGTCGGCTGGACCTCTTGGGTTACCCCTTATTTTTTACCGCAGTTAATAATTTTAAACAGGGTTAAAATGTTTAAAATGTTTAAAATGTCATTGAACTTTTCTAACAATTCCTAATAGGTCCCCAATGGTCAAAAATCATAGGGTGTCTATATATACCCCTTCATTTGGGAAAATTAGGGAGTTGATTTGCAAAAACAAAAATCCAAATTTCTCTCTCAAGAAAAATATTTTCTATTGCTCATACTATTTCCAAATCCACTCAAACTTACCTTCTTCACCTCAGTATCATTTGTAAGTGTATTGAGTGTTATTGGTTAGAGGTTTGCTCTCTCATTTCGTGAGTGTTTGAATCGATTTTTTCACGAGAGCATAACCTAAGTATTCTTAGGAGGCTTTTCTGATAAGCCTATCCTTGGAAGACTTGTGTTGAATTTACGAGTGTTGCATTCTCATTGCAATATCTTAGGAAGTTTGTATTTGTTTTTGGCTTGCAAAAATATTTTCAAACTTACTCAAATATCTTGTGGTATTCATATTGACATTTATGTGGAAAGATATTTGAGTTTGATAAACTAATCTTTGTGGCAATATTTATTCAAGTTTATATCACTTGCTGAAGACGAAGATTGCTTAGCTTTTGCAAACCAAGCATATACAGTAGTTAAAGTGATTGACACATTCTACTATTTGAAATACTTGAAACTTGCATGATATCTTTGTCTGAGCATCTTGATTGAGAACATATTGAAATACAAAGATTGCTTGTTGACACTCTCACGTACGCATTACACTAATAGAAAATACCTTTGAGAGTTGAACTATCTAGACCACACTGAACTTACATTTTAAATCATTTGTGGTGTATGTGATTGAACGCATTTGGGTACAAATACGCTTTACGTGAAAGCACTTTTATATTGTACCATTTGATTGTATATCTGAGTGATTCCAGGCGTGGCCTGAGGAGGCGGTAATCCAGCCTGGTAAGGATTGGTGTAAAAGTTGAGATCAGCCCTGTGCTAATTGACCTGGTTTGTATAGGTGTCGCTCCACCTGTTTAAGTGAGCAAGCTATTGTGGTAATCCTTGTGCTAGTTAGCCAAGGTAGGAACGTAGGCAGCTGGCTGAACCTCGATAACATATCTGCGTGTGACCCTCTCTTTACTGCTTTCTGGTGCTTGTGTGATTGATTAAACTACTTTTTTTAATTTCTGATATTTTTATATTACTTGCACTAGATTGACCATAGGGTTGTGAACATACTGTTGTTAGGAGGAATACCTACGGGTTAAATTTTAAAAATACCAATTCACCCCCTCTCTTGGGATCACGGTAAAGCTAACACTTCATTTATTACAGAAAAAGAAGTTACTTGTTGTGAAACTAAGTTATCAAAAGTAGTAGTATATACATTTTCATGGCGATCTGCAGTAAAAAGAAAGTTATGATTTGATTTACTTTCAACTATGCATTTATTATCTTCAAATGATACCTTATATGCTTTATCACACAATTGACTAATGCTCATCAAGTTATGTTTCAATCCATCAACCAATAGTACATTATCAATAACAAGCGAAGGTTCCTTACCAACCTTACCTACGCCGATGATGCGCCCCTTTGCATTGTCGCCGAATGTCACATATCCTCCATCCTTGGGAGTGGTGAATGCAAATTTTTCCTTGTCATTGGTCATGTGTTGTGAGCAGCCGCTATCCAGGTACCACCTGTCCTTTGAAGTGGACAATCTCAAACATAATTGCAAGATAGACTAAGTAACTGATGCTGCTCCCCAAATTCAGTTGGGTCAACGGGGGTTAGTGACTAGATCACCCTTACTACCCACACCTTTCTAAGTGGGCAGTCAAATTGAATGTTACCGATTTTTTTGCATTTAAAACATTTCATTCTGCACTTAGGATCTTTAGGTGGGATTTGAAATTTTGATTCACGTGTAAAATGTTTCAAGTAAAGATTAGGTCGTCTAACATTCTCAACACCATTAAAACCAAGACCCTCTTTACTTAAAGAATTTCTTTGGGCACCAAGTAGTCTATCAAAATTGTGTTAGCCCTCGATAAATTTAAAAAAAATTTTGGAGCTATCCTCCAATTTTCTTTCAAGCTCATCAATTTTCAAATCCTTTTCTTTAAGAATCGAAGCATGAGAATTTTTTGCCATTTCAAATAATTTTGACCAATTTTTGCATTTCTTTTTCAAAACATCATTTTTCTTGGTCATTTTATTCAACAGTTTTGACACACAAATATATTCAAATTGTAATTCTCTAAAAGTAAGCATGCTATCAGATTCACAATCATCAGAAGAATAATATGACGATAAAGAGCAAGAAGACGATACCTCATCATCAAGTGCCATCAAGCTTGGATTAGTAACCTCTAAGTCGCTGCGGTCTGAGTCTGAGTCACTGCTACTTATTTTATCCCATGAAGTGCCTGCTTTCATGGCTTTCTTCTTTTTCCTAGCATCCTTTTTCAATAGTGGGCAATCTAGTTTGATGTGCCCAACCTTGTTGCAATTGTAGCACGTGGGAGCATTTTTTTTTTTTTTTTACTAGACTCTCCCTTCTCAAATGCAGACTCCTTATACCTTTTGTATGGCTTTCTATTCTCCCTGAAGAATTTTCTGAATTTTCTAGTTAGCATGGCCATATCATCCTCAGAATCAGGTTCGCTGCATTCATTAGATGTATTAATGAAAGTTTTCAATGCAGTCATCTTCTTCACTCTATTATGTTCATTAAGTCTTTCATTTATAGCTAGTTCATAGGTGATCAGTGATCCTATCAATTCATCTAATGTCACGGCCTTAAGGTCTCTACCCTCAAAAATAGTCGTAGCCTTAGCTTCCCAAACAGGAGGCAAGCCTCGAAGGATCTTCCTAATCATCTCATATGTAGGATAGGTCTTACCTAATGCATGCAGTGAGTTTATAATGTGTGTGAATCTGGTGTACATACTCTGAATGGACTCATCTACATTCATCCTAAAGGCCTCATACTCACTAGTCAGCATATCTGTCCTACTATCTTTTACATCCCTAGTACCTTCATATGTGACTTCTAATTTATCCCAAATTTCTTTTGCAGTAACATATGTCATTACTCTATTAAACTCATTCACATCAAGACCACAATACAAAGTATTCATAGCAGTGGCATTCAAACTAACAGCTTTCATTTCATCATCATTATATTCTTCCTCGATTTTAGGAACTCTAGTCTCACCCTTTGTTTTCAGAGGAATGTAATTTCCCTTAGAGACAATCATCCACACCTTCCAATCTATATTTTGAAGGTAGATGTGCATCCTCTGTATCTAGAAGGTGTAATTTACACCACTGAAAACTGGAGGTCGTTTGGAAGAGGGTCCCTTAGGGAAAAGGGTCATGGTGTTATGAGTCATCCTAGATCTTTTGCAATTAACTATTAAGCCTATGCTACGTGGCTTTCTTACCAATTGTTAGTTTTACCATAATCCCAAGAGGGGGGTGAATTGGTATTTTCAAAAATTTATATCCTAGGTCAATCTCGTAACAGCAGTATTACACAACCTTATGGTCAATCTAATGTAAATAAATTAAATCAATTTAAATATGTAAATAAAATTAAGTCGCTCGATAAAATCAACTAAGCATGCACCAGAAAGCGAAAAATAAGAAATAACACCCAGAAATGTTATCGAGGTTCGACAAACTACCTACATCCCCGCCTTGGCTAACAAGCACAAGGATTACCACTATAAGGCTCACTTTTTGGGTGGAGCAACACCTAAACAACTAGGTCAATTAGCACAGGGCTAACCTTAACCTTTACAAAACAATCCTTACCGAGCTGGATTACTGCCCCTTCAGGCCACGCCTGGAATGTAACAGTATCTCTCAATAATGAAATTGGTACAGTGATTATGCTTCTCAATAAAGCATATATATACCCAATCTAATCAATACACCACCGAACGATATGATAAAGTAAGCTCAATGTGGTCTAAGTGTTTACTCTCAAATATTTATGCAAATACTGCAATCAGTGCGTAAGAGTGTACGTGATATGATCTTTGTATCAAAATAATGATTTCAATCACAATGCACAAACAAAGATCCTTAGCACACTTAAAATGTCCCAACAAATAATTTTCTTAAAATATGAACCTCAAGAAATATTCAAATTTAGTTTATCAAAGCAATTTTATCTTTGTGTTCAAGATGATAAAAACATTCAAAGGATATTGCTACAAAGATCTTTTAGCATGTGGACAAATATCTCAATGAATATTTCTCAAAGTAAACCACACGATATATTTGAAAATATTTTTAGGAATCAAAAAGCAATATGAACTCCTTGAGATATTGCGATGAGAATGCAATACTCACAAGCTCAAATGAAGTTTTCCTAAGAAAGACTTATTAATAAAAGTCTCCTAAGAAAAACTTAAATCTTTGCTCCCAAAGAAAATAATCTCAATCAACCAAGCAAGGGAGAGCAATAGCTTAATGATAAGAACACTCAAGTACACACTTACAAAGAGATTTTAGCAATAAGAACTAGCAAGAGTGAGTGTAGGAGGCTTCAAAATGAGTATATGAGAATTTTGAATTTCAGAGAATTTTTCTAATCAAGATTGCTAATTAGGTGTTAATCTTTTCAAATAAGGGGGATATACAGACTACCCCATAATTATAACCGTCCAGGACACATAGGGTATTATTAGGATTATTTTAAAACATTTTAGCACAATTAACCTTGTTTAAAAAATTTAACTGCGGTAAAAAAAATTTCAACCCAAGAGCACTGAT
Source organism: Malania oleifera (assembly GCF_029873635.1). NCBI lineage: Eukaryota > Viridiplantae > Streptophyta > Magnoliopsida > Santalales > Ximeniaceae > Malania > Malania oleifera. The sequence continues at coordinate 56,626,852 of NC_080422.1, read as the reverse complement.
CGACCGGACTTGAGGTTCGATTGACCAAGTGACAAAGTTTGGTCGACCAGGAGAAATTTGAACAAAGAGATCGGTCGACCAGACTTGTAACGCCCCAACCTGGGTTTGCTAGGGAGCACTGTGTCTCTCCTCCTCCACCTGAACCAAACAACAGGGGGTGGGCCTTATCGGACTAATGACTGGCCCCACAAACCAACACATGTCCTTTTCAGTGTGTTTTGTCCTCACTCACACACTCCTGAGAAAACTTCCCAGGTGGTCACCCATCCCAAGATTGCTCCAAGCCAAGCACGCTTAATTATGGAGTTCTTATGGGAAAGCTCCCGAAAAGAAAGGTGCACCTTGTTGATATGAGTAGTAACATCTAATCTTTTAAGTCTTTTTATCCATGTGGTATCAGAAGACTAAGGGTCCTAAGGGCGATTTTTTCATTTTCACGCAGTTCGGTCGACTAGGTGATTTTGAACTATGAAGTTCAGTCGACCGGACAGTTGGATTGTCCCACGTGGGGGTTCGGTCCACCAGGGCGTTGCCCGTATAAATCTGGTCGATCGACCGAGGAGTCAAAAGTTGACCCGGTGGGAGTTTGGTCGACCAAGTTATATGAACTTGGCACGGTACAATCAATTGAGTTATGGTCAAACTATTGACCGCTGATCGGTTCGTTCGACCGAATGTTTTTATATGTTCTGGTTTGATCGACCGAACATGCATTTTTTATGCATTTCGGTTTCAACTCCCTTATATATTCACCCTATTCATATAAGCATATATGTTTATGCATGCATGTGGATCATCGGATCATTCCAGGTCTCTTTGAGCTTACCTATCATATCATTCTAGGTCTCAAGCGTTTGGAAAATCGCCTTGGTTCAGCCACCCGTTCCTGTCCTCTGGCACCTGAAGTTGAAAATTCAATTTTTCCAGTTGTGAGTGTTCAGGAGACGGACCCTAAGGTCCGGGCGACCGAAACTCTCGGGTTGCCACATTTTTACCGCGGGTTATTAAGGGTGATTGGGATTAAAATCTAATTAAACATTTTTAATAATACCCTTTATATCCTAACGGCTATATTTTTTACAAAGGCTATATATATATATACATTCATTTGGAGAAATCAAGTATGGATTAGGAAAATCATTAGCCAAAAATTTCTCTAAAATTTCTTGAGCCTTTCATTTCCACACAAGCCCATACACTCCACCCATTCTCATTCCTTTGCTAAAACATATTTGGTGAGAGTATTGTGAGTTACCCCATATTGTTTCTACGTGCTTATACTCTCCAATACGTGAATTGATTGTTGATTTTTGTGAGAGTAAGCCAAAAGGTCTTCCCCGGTGATTTAATTCATAAATTCATTTTTGGGAAAACCTTCTTAATCTTGTGAGTCTTTTCATCTTTATTGCAAGACTCTTGAGTTTGTCTTGTATTTTGTAGAAAATATTTTTGACAAGCTTGTTTACTAGATATCTCTTGTGCGTAAACTTTTGGAAATCTTTTTTGAGATATTTGATTATACTCTTGGAAATCTTTGAAACCTTATTTGTGGTTGATATATATTTGAAATAATATATATATATATATATATATATATATATATATATTGTTTCAAAGAAACTTTGCTAACTCACTCTCACACTTTGATTGCATATTGACATTATATTGGGAGTAGTTTCATATATCTTCACTGAGCTTATATTTCCTATCATATTGAAGTGCATTGGTTATTGATTGTACGTATCGGTACAAATCTGCTTGTATTAGAAGCATCTTTATTTGTACGCAAATTTTATATTCATTGTTGTATCTCAGGCGTGGCCTGAGGGGGTGTTGATCTATCCTGTAAGGATCGGTTGTATTTCAGGTGTGGCCTGAGTTAGGACCTTCTTCGCCCTGTAAGGAAAGTTTATAAAGGTTGAGGTCAGCCTTAATAATTTGACCTGATTTTGTAACCGATGCCGCTGCACCCGTTAAGTGAGCATTAGTGGGATTCTCGGGCTTGTGAGTTGAGGCAGGGACGTAGGGAAGTTTGGCCGAACCCTGATAACATTTCTTGTGTCGACTTTAATTTCCACACTTAAATTTACACACTTGAATGTTGTTATTTTAATTACTGTGAATGTTTCAGAAATACTGAGATTGCTTCAATTGCTTTACATTTTTGCTCAGTTTGATTTCTGCTGAATTGGTCAATGCTTAGAAAGACTCTAGGTTGGGAAATACTGATTGTGATTTGAATTTGAAATAGGAAAGTTCTAAATTTCCAATTCTCTCCCCCCCCCCCCCTCTCTTGGGAATACACCAATTCCAACATAAGGTGAACATGGAAGATGAGAGTTCATCATTCGAGACTTCATATGCTTTCGAAATTGGAATGGTTATATTTAATCCATAAAGATTAAACAAAATATTTAATTGCCTATGAAAAAAATAAGCATTGAGGAATATACAGTAAGCAACAACACCAACTGATAAAAAAAAGGAAATATAAAAAACTAGTTACTAAGAATAACTAATATAAATAAAATATCGAACAAAAATAGGATGAAGAACTAATACCATATTAAAAACATCAAAATAAATCAGAGTATATTGACTGTTTGATAACTAAAAGAGACAAGGATATGTATGATCACATATTTAGAGGTAGGCATAGGTCATGTTAGGTTTAGATTAGGTCGAGTTCAGTTTAATTTAGAACTTTTAGGTAAATTAGATTAACAAAATCTAATCTAGCCAATCTATCCAAATCTAAATCAACATAAAATTAAGTTAAGATTTAAGCTTAGGATTAGGTTAGGTTGGGTTCAGTTTAATTTAAATTTTCTTAATCCTAAATTGAATTAACCTAATCTAATATAGCTAATATGCTCTAATCTAATAATATAGCTAATATGCCCTAATCTAATCTAACTTAAAATAGAAAATCAAAATCAACATAAGATTTAGTTTAGATTTAGGCTTAGGGCTAAGTTAGGTTAGCTTTAGGTCTGGTTTAGTTAGGTTAGGTTGGGTTCACTTTAATTTAAGACTTTTTAATCTTAAATTAAATCGAACTAATCTAATCTAACTAATCTGTCTTAACCAAATATAACCTAAACTAAACTATCTAAATCAGCATAAAATTAACTTTGGATTTAGGCTTACGATTAGGTTAGCTTGGGTTTAACTTAATTTAGGATGTCTTAATCCTAAAGTAAATTAATCTAACTAATCTACTCTAACCTAATCTAGCCTAAACTAAAAAAATCTAAATCAACATAAAATTAAGTTAGGATTTGCGCATAAGGTTAGCTTAGGTTAGATTGGGCCCAATTTAATTTAGAATTTCTTAATTCTAAAGTAAAATGACCTAATCTAAACTAACGAATCTATCCTAACCTATTATAATTTAAATTAAAAAATGTAATTCAAGATAAAATTAAGTTAGGATCTTGACTTAAGATTAGGTTAGGTTAGGTTAGGTTGGGTTGAGTTTAATTTAGGGTTTCTTTTTCCTAAATTAAATTTATCAAATTTAATCTAGCCAATCTACCCCGATCTAATCTAACTTAAACTTAAAAATCTAAAATAAACCAAAAATTAAGTTAAGTTTTAGGCTTAGGGTTAGCTTAGGTTTGGTTAGCTTAAATTAGGTATAACTTAATTTAAATTTTCTTAATTCTAAATTAAATTGACCTAATCTAATCTAACTAATCCACCCTAACCTATTATAACTTAAATTAAAAAAATGAAAATCAACATAAATTAAGTTCGGATTTAGGCATAAGGTTAGGTTAGGTTAGGTTCGGTTCGTTCTAATTAAATATTTCTTAATCCAAAATTAAATTTATCTAATTTAATCAAGTAAATCTACCATAAGTTAATCTCCTGTTGTGGTCCCACATCGAATGACTAGGGAGATTTTGAACTTATAAGGATGGTTTGGACTCCAATTATGTGGACGCATTTTATAGGACAAATTCGTGAGGCCAACGAGCCAAAGCGAAGAATAGCACACCGAGTGGAGTTGGGTTTAGGACTGTTACATTTGGTATTAGAGCTACCTCAAGGGTGCTATCATGCGAATGGATCATACACAAAGGTATAAACCACTGTAACAAGGGCGTCATAGATCATACGAGAGAGCTCATGACGGTCCCAAATTGGATGTGTACTAGGGAGATATTGAGCTTATAAGGATGGTTTGGACTCCAATTATGTGAAGCGCCTTTTATAGGGCAAATCCATCCGACTAGTGGGTCTAAACAAACAACAGCTCACTGGAGTTGGATTCAAGACCTTTACATTACTTAAAATAAAAAAGTAAATCAACATAAAATTAGCAACATTTTTCTTGTGTTGCTAATTGTATAATATAGAGATTTCCTTGTGATAACTTTGTTTCCTTTTACTAGCATTTTGTACAACAACTAGTATAGGTGAGCTACTACAATGGTTCTCATAATTGTTGGTGCATGGAAATTACCGGTAAACGATTTTATATTCTTTTACCAGTAATTTGTGCTATATATACTAGTGGTTATGACCGGAGGTAAAAAAGGGAGGGGAGAACAAAGAAGTGGAGGGCAAGGAGGTGGAGGTGGAGGCGGAGGCGGAGGCGGAGGCGGAGGAAGAGGGAGAGACGGATGATATCTGTAAGATAATCGTATCAATATTTGTAAGGTTAGGATACCTTTTTTGGCCAGTCAATTTTATTGACTAATTTGAATATTCCAAAAAGTAAAGTGCATGTATCTCAATAAACTCTTTTATTTAATTTAGGTTCACAAGGTAACAAAGTGGGTGTTTTATAATGATTACATTTTTGGTGATCCAGATTATTAGAAGAAAAGGGTATTTTCATTAAAAAAAAAAAAAAAAACCATATTCATATTTAAAATATTCAAATGAATTTGCTAACTTGTCAATTTTATTATTGGTTCTAAATATTTCAAAAAACATTGTTGGCCTCTTAACTATTTTCCCTAAAAATCTAAATCGCCTTTTAAAATGCCATATCATCAGGATATAAACACACACACACACACACACACGAGTGTGTATTGAAGAGAGTAGGAAAAGCTTACTAGTATAAAACTAGCACAACAAACTAATACATGAATAAAAAATAAGACAAAGAGAGTCAAAAGACTAGGATAGGGTGTTGACACCCGACGTAATAAAAAAAAAAAAAAAAAAGTAAGACAGAGAGTCAAAAGACTAGGATAGGGTGTTGACACCTGACATTAAAAATAAAAAATAAAAAAATAATTAAAGACAGACAAAAAGAGTCAAACGACTAGGATAGGGTGTTCACAAAGCCTTTTGAGACTATTACAATAGCACTCCACATTAAAATAAAAATAAGGAGTAGTTTTTGCCACAAAGATTGGGGTATCCTCACAGATCTTTGGATTCCTAACTCTTTAAAGATGCTAGATAGTTGCTTATGGAAGAAGCTTCGCAGTGGAAGAGGATATTCTATTACTGGGGCCAAAAGTGAAGATCCATACAAGTTTACCTGCCAAGCTAGTGAGGATTTTAGGGATGTAGAGAGGTGCAATGGATTTTTTTTTTTTTTTTTTTTTGTAGATTTCTTTAGAGATGGGGCAATCAAAGGTGGTATATCTTGATTCAACCCCACTATTACAAAGGATGCAAGTGGTGGATGAATTGAATCAGTGGTGAACTTTGTCTAAAGTGGAAAGCTTATTTGGATGGCTGGCCAAGTCGATATGGCCTATAGGACAATAAATATTTTTTGCTCAAAGGTGTTGCTAGGTTGAGCTGAGAGAAAGGGTACCTAATGGAGTAAGCTTAAGTGACTTTGTCACTAGAGTATCAAGACATATTTAGATTGGGGTTTATCTTCTAGAAAAAAGGATCTTCAAGTCCAAGATTATGCAATGCTATTAGTAAGGCTCTTAAGGGCACTCATGGACCAAAGTATTGATAAAGCTTTTAAGGTGGGAATTATCATAAAGTGAAAAGTGAAAGAACCATAAAAATCTACAACTTAGCATTTCCTTCCTATTCAAATACTCTTTGGGGAAGATTTGACGGATCATATGCTTTGACCTTTAAACTTGTAGCTGTATACTAATATAACCCAATGGAAATTCTTAGAAGTTTGTGTATTCTAAAGTACTTTGAATATAGTAACCTAATTAGAATCTTAGACCATCTTCAACCCAAGGTCTCCTTAAGAGCAACGCTTATAAGCATCATATCGATTGACTTCTCAAGCATGTGTTCGTCATTAAATTTCCGAAAAAAAAAAAAAAACTCTAAATTTTTGTTCAAGGCCTTCAAAACCACAACTTTGGTGAGGGTGAGACCAAAGCACCTACAGTTTTGTTGATCCTCTTGGTGACGAGGAGGAGACTACGGTATTTGATTGGAAGAGAACCAACAGAGGCTCTCTAGTTTGGAAGGGTTTGCACTTAAGGCTGGAAAATGAGCTATAAAAGTGTGAAGGTGTGTGCTTTAAACTAGTTTTAAATTGATTACCATGGGCAACAATAATGTTGTCTGCAAAGCATAAATTGACAATTTTCAATCACTAAACTAAATATTGCTATCTTGAAAACGTGTTCCTTTTGCAATCATCAATAAATTTTCAAATATTGACATAAGCTCATTCCCACGAGTAATTTTCAACTCAAAACAATAATTTTAAAATCAAGCAATAAGGATATCAACCTTTCATCAAATCAAAAGATGAAAACCTAAAAAATATTGACAATTCCACACGCATGCACCCGGCTGGCCTGATTGCACAATTTGGCCATTTGCATTATAGCTCATAAAATATTCTTTGGCTTCCCTTTATCATTTTTGGGGGTTGGGGGAGGGATGTTGGTGAGGAGGCTCTCTTTTATCTTTAGCTGTTCAGCTATGTTTCGCCATAAGAGATACTTCATTTTTCATATCATAGCCTACTCTTGTATGTCCATACAAAGGTCAAATCTAAAACCTCAAAAATGAAATTTTCATGCTCGAACCACCAAATAATAAATTGATTGTTAATCTTTAATAATTGCAAGCATATAGTACACCTTGAATACTATTGAAGTTTCTTCTATGAATGTCCAGAAAACCTCCTACTAATCTATATTCCACCCGATCAAACACGAATCCATACCACTTATGATTATGCTATTTATGCTGTATTTTTAGCGAATGTTCCCTGTTTGCTTCAACGAAAATACCACTGCATAAATTTATCAAAAGAAAGAAAATGATAAATCACAGATCACAGGAAGATGAGACACAGAAAATATTATAACATTTTTCTCTTGCTTCACTTTTCGGAACTGCATGCCTTGAGTGAGGTAGCATGTGGAAAAAATTTAGTGAAATCCCCAATGGAGAATCTCAGTTTGGTATGAAAATATTAAAAGCGTTTCATCACCAATGATGTTGGGGTCAAGAATTTATTAAGGTGCCTATGGAATTCCCACCTGAGGTCATGAGCTGAGTTTTAATCTCTGACCCAACTTAAGCAAGATTTACAAGAAATCAGTGAAACAAAAGCTACAATCTGGAATGGCAAGGCTGATTATTGTGCTTTTTGGGGTATCAATTAATAAAACTGCTCACAAATCGAAGATGTCGAGAAGAAATGGAAAACGAACTGCCCTGCATGCAACAAGTCAAGAAGGAAATGAGGAACATGGAAAAGGAAAAGAATTCTCCTCACTCCCCAATCAATCTTTGGCAAGGCTGCAAAACTGTGATCTTTATTGGAGGCTTCTCCAAGGAGAAAGCTCAATAGAAATTAGAATTTTCAAGTGGATAAAAAATAGCTGCAATCAAGCACAGTAAGAGTTCACTTCACAGCAAAATCTTTCAATCTAAAAGGGCATCCTAGCCTCCCAAAGCAGCCCCCCTACAACCTATGCCAAAGCTTGAGCCATAATTGAACGACGAGATAACTGCTGCACATAAAGATCACGGAAAATACGATATTTAGCATCATGGTACTTCTTCACCTTTGAATCATTGGATGGACACACAACCTGCACAGATTCAAGAAACCAAATTGTTAAGAAAAAGAGGGAACACCAGGGTTCTTTGTAAGAATTGGACAACATCTTCTAGAGCTGACAGAAAAGAAAAGATGCCATTATTTGGGGCAAAGTACTTCAGACACAAGAAGTTTTGTAATTTTTTTTTTTTTTGACAAAGTAAATAAGATAAGTTAACTCAGAAAGTGGCACAAGGAATAGGGTTCCCCATGCATTGAAGGAGGATGAATAACCTAATGCTATGTGTATTTATTAAAAAAAATGCAGATTTTTTTTTTGTTTACATTACACTGTCCAGTCCACATGGCACTGCCAAAAATAAAATACCAAATAAATAATATTTTGTTTTAGTCGTGGAAAATGCCCCAACCGGAATTCTTTTTCATGTCAAAAGAAAACTATCATTCCTCTCTATAACTCTTGAATATCCAATTCTTCCCAAGAAAGCATATTATTCTAGAATTGTTTGTAAGTTCATGAATTAGGACCAGCAGTAAGCCAGAAAGCCAGCCAAGAAACCTTGGCTGAAGCCTGGGCACAAGACTAGAAGATAAAAGCCTGGATCAGGTGAGCTAGAGCAGCCTCAGCAATTAATAAATTGACAAAGCTACAAAGTATAGCTGCATAGATATCCGATGACCCTTTTTCCTCCCAAAAAGGTCTCACAATTCTAACAGTACATTTGATTACGTTTTCAAGTTTTTTTTTTTTTTTTTTTGACGGTCCATTTGCATAAAGGATTTTGTTTGGGGAAAAGAACGCAAAGGAAAATAAGAAGGAAATTCATTTTCCATTATATTTTATCTTTTTATTATATACTACTAAAAATGAAAATTTGTTCTAGTATGATTAAAAATTAAGAAACATCAAACATTAAGAAAGTGTAAAATCAAAATATTGTTAATTGATTTGGTAGATTTTAGGTTTCAACTTGCTTCAGCAGTAGATAAAATATAATTCTATAACATTAAAATTAAAGACGTTCTCAAGAAATCCTCATAAATTTTTAATTCATATAATAGAAACACTAATATTCATAAAGGGCGTCCCTAGGCCACAAGGCTCCCCACTTCACAAGTGTAAAGGGAGGGTCGTCATGGTGTATGCAACCTTACCTCTGCTTTTATATAGAGAGGTTGTTTACTTGGATTCGAACTGGGGACCAAACAGGTCAAAAAGGAGCAACTTTACCATTGAGCCAAGGCCCACCATTAAAACACTAATATTCATATGAAAACTAAAAATTACTCATCACAAAACAAAATAGAAGTTGAAAAAGGTTTAGAGATTAGTGGGAAAATATAAAATCACAAAACAATAAAAATTGCTACCACTAAAGGATGTATAAAAAAGGTGCAGAGAATGGTTATATGTACAAGAAAATGTCACAGCAAAGGATGGAATTGGCTGCAACGTGTATGTCAAATAGAGGATTTTATTATGAAATGGTGAAAAAAAATACAAAAATATTCTTTTCAAATATGCGAAAAGTTGCAAATATGCAAAAAATAAAATAAAATAAAATAATAATAAAAAATCTATTAATACAAATTAAAGCATTATTCAAAAAAGTAAGAAGCCAAAGTAAAGTCTGATAATTTACTGTTTCTACCTTTTTAAAAATAAAAAATAAAAATGTATCTTATGTAACCAAAATTGGTCAAATGAGTTACATCTACACATATTTTATAATAAAAAATATTGATTAAATATGTCCATATTTACCAATATATATATGAACTAAAGGTCATTTTTAAGCACAATATAAAGAGTATATTAAATGAATTATATCTGAACAATGCTTTTCACGCTTAATTTTAAGTAAAAATTCAAATATTTTTTAAAATTCATTAAAAGTCAACTCTTAAATTTATAAAGAGCAAACTGAGGGGATACCTTTTCCAAATAAAAATGTTCAGACATAATTGATTATTTTATTATTTAATATCCATAGTTTAATACTTGTCTATTTAATTATACAAGAAAAAAGGTCACATACATTGTCCGCACCTGCAAGTGCATAATCTCAGTGATATTTAGATAATTTTAAATATATTTTTGATTTTTTATTAAAAAAATATACTGATATTACGTTGTCATAACTAAGCTTCTAAAGTAAAAATACTCTGTTATTTATAGGAATTTATAAACACAGGCAAAAATACAGGAAACAAAACACAGATATAGGTAAAAGAAACACAAGTCAAGATATGCTAAGGATATGTAAGTAAAGATTATATAGTATTTCTATTTAGATATAATGTCACTAATGTGCATGAAAATAGTAAATGTATATGCATTTTCTTCTTTCCTATTTGTGAAAATTCTCAATATATAACTTGTTCTCTTGGAAATGTCAATATTAAGTTTATTAAAAAAAAATACCAAAGTTGTAATTGTGTTTTGTAATGAAATAAATAAAATAAGTAATGATAGAATGCATTTTTATTGTTAAAAGAAGTGTTGGAGAAGCGTCTGCTCGTTTGTCAAGTGTAGATGCATATACAGAAGAATAGTCCAAAGAGTGTTGACGTATTTGACATGGACAAAACACCCTTTTACTACATTTTACAACAGCTAAAATATAATAAGTCTAACATATGATAGTGAAATTATATTGCTTAAATTAAAATTTTAGAAATATTAATATACTGATATAATTCTAATGGAAATATAAAACTTGTTTCTTTATAAAATTGTAATATAGTTATCTAGTATTTATGTACTCCTATTTTTAGCTAATAGATAATACCTTGCTGTATATACCTTGAATTTTTTTTTATAATATATTTATTAATATATCACATTATTCTTAAATTTTAAATTTCAAAGAAAAAAGTTATAGAGTACATACGTAGATATCATAAGAAAAACACCAAATAAAATTATCATTGAGCAGTTAATTGATAGTATGTATAAACATAGTTTGCAGATTGATAATAGGTGTTATGTTACGGGTATGTGTAATGTAATTTGAAAAAGTCAAGTATATTATCACAATGTTTTTTTTTTGGACAAAACATTTAATATATTTGTATTTTTATAGACTTTGCAGTTAATTTTATAAGGCCTACGTGAGCTGCCTGTCAAATTCTTAAAGTATGACAATTAATTTTTTATTGTTTAAATTGTGTGTTTATGTTTTTGATTTACTGAACATTAAAATAATATTTAATTTACATACTAAAAAGTGGAGCACAGGGGAGCGCATGCACACACAAAACAACAATAACAAACCAAAGCTATAAGTTCCACTAGATAGGTTCCGCTACATGAATCCTTTTCCATCAATTCACACAATCGAGGGCATTTTCCTTGGTTAGCTTAAGATCTATTAAACCATTCGTCACTATCTCATTCCATATTACTTTTTAAGTCTATCCCTACCCTTTTTACTACTAGTAACAATAACTAGCTCGCTCACTCCTCAATAGTGCACTATTTGTCCTATGTTTCAAATGGCCAAACCTTTTAAAAGACGCCACTCCCTTATCTTACTTTGGCCCATGTTATGCTTAATGTATTGTGAATATGCTCATTCTTTAATTTATCCTTTAATGTTATACCATTCATCCATCTCAACATTTGCATTTTGACAACTTTTGGATATGTTGTTTCTTAGTTGTCCAACATTTTGATCCATAAAGTATGACTGGTCTTATTGCCTTTATGTAGAACTTTCCAAACTTTAGGGATATTCTACGATTTTACAGCACTCCCAATTCCAAACCACTCTTCCATTTTAGCCAACCTGCTTAACTCCATGTATTACATCCTCTTCAATATCTACTTCTGCTTTCATATAGACCCAAGGAAACAATATCTACCAGTGCTATTAATTTATCGACCATAATGTTTAATCTTTTTTCCAATATTCCTCCTACCATGACAGAAATTACATTTTTTATCTTCAAACCTCTAGACTTTAAAGCTTCTCTCTACACTTCTAGCTTAGATTCTACTTCACTCCTATTTTCATCAATCAAAATAATTTCATCTGCAAACAGCACACACTAATATAAATTGCAGTTTTAACTAAAAATAAATAAAAATTATAATCACTATTTTTTATTTACTTCATTGTTTGTTAATTCATTAGTTTAAAACAAATTTAAACTTTATTTTCTGAAAAGAGCTTCTATGTATATATTTTATTTCTAATACTTATCTTTTGGAAGTCATGCCGTTATTTATTTTCAATAATGACATTTATTTAGGATATACCTTTTTTACTTAACATCTATGATACTATTGTGCTCATTATTTTTTCCAAAGTTCAAATCTTAACCTATTTAGAGTAAATTTTATTTTAGCTCATGTTAATTGAATTTAATGCTTTTTAAAAATGTTTGTCTTACTTCTAAAAGATAAGGGTATTTTTGTCAACAAAATAAATTACATTATCCATACTTTTACATATAGTATTTGATAAAATGTGGTTATGTATTTTTTTCTTGTTTTTGATAAATACAATTTTACACCACTTCTAAAATATTAGTAAATAGATTCTATTTTCTTAAAATTAAAATTTCAGAATATGGTCTACTATGTGTACCTATTTTATGTGCTGCTACATGTGTGCAGAAACTAGAAAGCTTAATTGGTAAACTCCATAAATTTTATCCCAAGCTGGGCTCAAGTTGCCTCAGCTGGAAAATCTTTTTCACCTTGCCACTCTTTCGGGAAAAAAAATGAAATAACACAAAAACAGATAACAAAAAGTGAAAAAGAAACTATTGCGAATACCTGACCAGCAACATTCAATGCCTTCATGGCCTCATGGAGAGTAGAGTATTTCTTCGCAGCAACAGCACCAAGAATTGCAGCACCTAAGAGCACAGGTTCACTCTCTCTTGGCAGAATTATCGGGCAACCTGGCCAAGCACAAACAACTAAGGCTCTAGTTAAACAATGTGCACAGTAATGTTAAATGAAGGTCATTATAATCTAGTGTCCTTGAACATTACCACTTTCTACCTCATGCCTACAAGGAAACTTCTATGAGAAATTTGCACCCTCTTAAACTTTTGAGTATGCACCCGAAATGAGTACAGATTTGTTAGCATGCAGATGGAGGGGTGATTGAAATCCAATATACAGAAAGAATTAGTCCAACAGATTGCACAATAGCTAGTGCAATATTTCTTGGGAATAAATTTCCACACCAATGTTTTGTTGATTGGTAAAAGCTCTTGTGAGTTCATATATAAAGCTCAAAGAATTTGGAAGAAAAATAAATGTAATATAAGATAACATCTAACTTATGAGAAGAATATTACAACAATGGAAATAGTGCTCTTCCATAAATGTCACAAGTCAAACACTTCACACCTTCTAAAAGGCTGTGCGCCACTAGTTGTAGCACACTAGCTTAACTAATCATTTGAAAGTAAACTGCGGTTCTACCATATAAACAAATTCACAACCATTGAATACAAAGTAAGCAAAGGCAGTAAGCAACATGAATGTAAATGTTAACATAACAGCTTAAGCTTTTAGGTAAAGTAATAATCTAATAGTAAACAAGAGTCAAATGGTAAACCATAAAGCAACCCAATTCATTTAGAGCACCTCCGTAGGCAATGTGGCTTTAGCAATGGGAACAAGTAGGATATACATATTTAAAATAGATAGTGATATTAACAATGATTGGTAAACACTCATCATCCCCTAAAACTAGGAGACATCAATATAATAGAGGAGTAATATTGCTCTTTTTGACTAAGCATTATCATATTTAAAGAATAAAACCTACACTAGTATTTACATAATGGCCACTCATCCCACGTGGACAAGACAAGTGGACATAGGCAGGCATACAAACTTGGCACAAAACATTCTCCCTAGCTTATGCAGTTGACGTCCTTATAGACTTTGACATTAAGAACTCTTCAACTATCGACAAAATAAATCCATGTCTTCTACTAACATCTAGTTAATTTATTTTTCCCCAAAACTAAATTCCCTAACTGTAAGGATACCTTCAATTCCTCATATGTTGGGTTGCACAGTTTTCAATGGTGCTCTGCTTGTGTGACCTCGAATTATTGGTAATAAATGGTTGAGGTTGTGAAAAATCCAAGCCGGAGGATCAACCTTGTACAAGGTCTTCCCAACTTTGGCCCAAGATAAGGACTAGTCCTTTATAATTGTGATTAGGAGTATCTCAATCTCGTCATGGCTTGATTTGTTCTCGATGGAACTTAACAAGCACCAGGTCACCCATGTGGAAGTGCAACGGTATCCTCCCTTGATCTGCCCACTTCTTCATCTGTTGGATGCTTTCTCCAAGTAGGCTAGGGCAATCTCCATGTTTTGACTGCATTTTATTTGGAGAAGAAGTATGCTCTTGGATTCTTTCCTTTGTACAACTCATCCACTACATGAGGTGTGAAAAACCAAAGGGTCTATTGTTGGTTATTGAGTTCTTTTGTGTTTGGAAACATAGTTGAGCCACATTGAGTAGTTGCACCCAATTCTTCCAATTGGTGATAAGGAAATGGCATAGGTACTCCTTTAATAGCCCGTTGAATCTCTCAATTTGTCCATCTGTCTGTGAATGGTAGCTCAAACAGATGTCCAATTGGGAATTGAGAACTCTAAAAAGTTTTGTCCAAAAATTTCTCGTGAATCTTGCATCTCAATCACTAATAATGTCTTGGGGAACCCCCAACACTTCACAATGTGCTTGAAAAGCAACTATGACTTCTCCTACCAAAAAATACTTCGGTGTTGGTATGAAAATTACTGTACTTTCAAAACATGTAAATAACCACACGTATAAACTTATGTCCCTGACTTTGGGCGAGTTCAAATAAGACACTCTCCCACGATCTTGTGGTACTTAAAGAGGCTCCAACAACCTTCTTTTGTTTGACCTTGTCTTGCTCGTAGGTGAGATGTCACCTCATCATGCATGTGCAACTAGTAGTACTCCTCAACAATGCCAAAGTTCAACACCATCTTGAGGCATAAAGAGTCGGTTTAGATTCTTTAGAAATGGCATGCTTTGCCTCTTCCACCAATGTCTACAGGTTTTGAGCAACTAAATCTTTAACAAGGTTCTCTTCAATACACCCTCATTATCATGGTACCTTAGTTACCGTCAAGCATGTTATTAGTTGTAAGGCCACAAGCTTGGGGTTTCAACTTAGTGCAACTGCAACTTGGTTAATTTGCCTAGCCTTCTACTCAAAAGAAAAATCACACTTTGCGCAAAATTCTTCCCATCAGGCCTACTCAAGAGATAACTTGGGTTGTGTAAAGAAATGGCTGACAACTGAATTATTCGTCTTTACCATAAACTTAGACCCATGTAGGTAAATGATGTGTGCTTTCATTTAGCTTCACTAAGCTTACGTAGTGCACAAGATGACATTGAATCCCCACTAGCTTCTCCTTTTTAGCTGTCTGTTTTCATTTAGCTTCAACTAATCTTACAACTCTCATATGCAACACAGATGTGCATCCAACAAGACTCCATTGAGGTCATAGTCTAATGCCAAGCCTTTGGACCTCTAAAGGCTTCATGACATCAAGAACAACAAGTACCAAATCTCTCATCATTGCTTTCTTCAAGTTGTCAAAGGTATCCTAGCACTCTTGTTTCCAGTTCCACCTATGACCCTTCTTTGACAATATGATTTATGGGGCAGCCTCCTTGAGTACCCCTCCACAAACTCGCAATAGTAATTGACGAGTCCAAGAAAGATTTACAGCTCCATCAACATCATCAAAATCTTCCAATATTCAAATAGTTCTCACCTTCTCCATATCTATTCGGAAATAGCCTTGTTCAACCACGTGACCAAGGAATGGAACACTCTTTTGAGCAAAAGAGTGTTTATATTTTTTCACATTAAAGCAATACCTTCTATGGTTGCTCTTCATTTTCCTCCAAAGCATAGTTTTAAAAATTGATGTGCAGCAGTAGTTACGAATGTTATGTAACTAGGGCTGTAATCGGTTTTATTTGGTTTGGACCATTCAATTATTAACAAAACCGAACAGTGAACCGAAATTTTTGGTTTTAAAATTTCACAAGCCGATACCGAACCGTAAACCGTCGGTTTATAAAAAACTAAACCGCTGGTTTTCCGGTTCGGTTTCGATTTTCAAAATTTTAAATTATAACAAACTTTTAGCCATTAGCTTCCATGGGCCTGCAGGCTGCTGCCCACACCCAAAACATGGGCCTAGCTTGTAAAGCTGAAGGCTAAAGAGAAGGGAGGGGTGGAGTTGGTATTTATAGGAAGGGAAACTAGTTCCCTTCCCATGTGCAACCGATGTGGGATGAGAAGTGTGAACCATTCAGAGGTAGCGTTTCGAGATCCCAGAGCAGTGACGAGAGTTGCAAACTGCGGAGTGAACAAAAAGGAAGAAGAGGAGTGCGTGGAGGCCACGCATTGCGAGAGAATCAATTCCCCGGGGACAGCCAAGAGCTTTGCAACTTTCGGTGAGTTGGCACGGATGCTTCCCAAAATTGGTTCATCTTCTCTCTCGCCAGCGGTCCAAGTCCTAAACTTGAGGGCTTTCTCGGCGGTTGTGGTGGTGCGATCGCATCTGGAGGACCACTTGGTCATTTTCTCGGTAGAACTCCAGCATCTGCATCCGAAACAGATATATATATGACTCTTGAGTTAAATACCATAGCCGCAAGCTTACTGCACGGGTTCTCCGATGAGCATAAGTGTGCTGCTCGAACTGCGCGGGTTCTTTGAATATTAGTATTATATAAAATTATACAATAATAATTTACTAATTCAGTTTTCGATTTTCGGTTTTTACGGTTTGGTTTTGGACCAAAATTGAAATCAAAACCGAAATTTTTATCTTTTAAAACCGAAGCCATAAACCGAAAGGCCAAACCGAGATGTGTTTCGGTTCGGTTTCAGTTCAATTTTCGGTTTTGGTTTTTCGTAATTTTTGTGTACCCCTATATATTACGGTATTTGTGGCTTCCAGGGCAAAATCTTAAAGGTACTTTGATTGACAACTATAACGGCAGTTACAATGCTAGACTAGTTCTGAATGACAAAAACAGGCTTGTCCTCTTTCTTTCTTTTGCTCTTTCCCCTCTTTTCCTTTTATTGAAACTTAGAATCAATTTTACGTTGGCTTATTTAGTTAGTAATTTTTTTTATTAAAAAAATTCATTTTTGGGTTTATTTTCCTAGACATAAAGTATGCACTATTTTTATTAACTACCATTCAAATAAACCTAATGTTTCCTCTCATTAAATTATATATGTTCATATTCCAAGTTCTTCGAAATTGTTTCTATTTTTCTTACACCTAGTTTGGAGACTAATACATTTTATTGTATGCATTTTTATTTTAGTTTAACATATGAACATTCAAATGTTATTTTTTGGACAACACAGATTTCATTAAAGGCTAAAAGAGTACAAAAGATGGCATTCTATATTTTATATTTCTTTAAATTTATGAACATTCTATATTTTACCTTTTGGATAAAAAAAAACTCCATTAAAGACAAAGAGTACAAAAGATGGCATTCTACATTTTATACTTCTTCATATTTAACATTTTTTTTAGTTTGAGTTTAACTTATAATCAATAAAGTAGTGAAAAGAAGCAAATCCATGCTTCTTCTCACCAATAGCAACTAAAGCAACCAAGATGACATCCAATACTTGTAGAATGTGTTATATTTAAAGTGATTAAAATTTATTAAAAACCATTTAAAGCATTAGTAAATAGGATTTTAGGATCAAAAATATGTGAATCTATTTGTTTTTAAGAAGTTTTGTAATGCAAAAAAATGAGTTCATGGACATGATGTTTGTTACCCGACATAATGTTCACAACAGTCGTGATGGTTACGCCACAACCGTTATTGGTGACAAAGGATTCATGTAGCCGACACCTGTTTAGTGGGACCTAAGGCTTGGTTTGTTGTTGTTGTGGAATTCGGATATGGTGGAGAATGCAGCAGATAATTGGAATTCCCTTGTGTGATGTACACTTGTGCCACTTGAGATCACAAGTAGTAATTGGAGCATCTTTCATGTTAGCAGAATCACCAAAAGCCTTTTATATCAGAACAACCCCAATAACACACCATAAATCTCCACATGCCAGCACCAGGCAAGTAGAACAGCAAAAAACTTGCACCAGCACAATTAGCAACCTGGGAGAACTGAATGCAGAAAGGAAGCACTGCAAAATTCAAGATGCACCATGGCCAAGCGGCTACAGAAAAGGGATATAACACAGTGTTGACCACAAAAAGCATGAACAGTAAAATGTTCAAGCAGCACCATGACCACAGATTAATAGCTGCAACACTCTAGGACTGAAGGAGTAGCAGAAATAACAAAATAAGGGCATGAAGGAACAGTGTCATAAACAGCATCTGCAGTCCGCAGTCACAGAGCAGCAACTGCAGCACTCTGGGAGTAATTGCACACATAAATATGTGCACACTAGTCCTTGAAAAAACAGCTAAAACCTCAAAGAAACAGGGGCACTTCACAACTAGCAATTGCAGGCTTTAAGGTGGAGAAAAAAAGAGACTGATTTGACATTACGAACAGAAAACAACCAACTAAAGCACACAATAAATTATGCACACAAGAAAACCAATGAAATAGAAGAGGCTAACCAACGACCAGATCTCTCATTAACAAAAAGCTTAAACAACTCTCAAACCAGAAATAAGATATCTGATTCAAGAAGGAAATAGAAGAGGCTAACCAATGACCAGATCTCTCATACTCGAATGCGTTTATTGCTCTGTACCATGTTACAACTCAGAAATAAATAGAATATTTAATGAAGAAAATATAGCACTAGGATTAAAAAAGGGAAAGAAGAAGAGGGAAGCAGAGAAATGAAGAGAAAATAAGAAAACTGAAGTCGGCAATCTTAAGAGTTGCATATAGCTCCAGGTCCTCTTCATATATTAATAATAAAAAAGATATGAACGATATAAAATCCCATATCATCACCCGGTTACTAAAATAATACATCCCTTTCTCATAATATCCAACGTGCAAAAAAGAATCATCCTTGTCTTTTCTAGTGAAGTTGCTTTACGTGAAAGTTCTAAAGAAAAGGAGTAACAGTGTGTCCGACATGCCCCTTCAGCAGTGTTTGGTTTGTAGGATTTTCAAGATTCTTAGGAATGTGACTGTTCCGGCATTTGTTTCATGCCTTCAAAGTGGCAGCGGCAATCTCACACTCCCTAAAAAATGAAGGATCCCTACAAAAAATAAGTCTCATTTCTATGCTCAACCACAAGTATCTTACAGTACCACAGCCATCCCAATTTTCAGTAATAAATGGTCCCCACTATTTTGCCACCCAGCCATAAATGGCCCCTAAAATATAGTATTATCATACACTATTACGATACTTATAATAATGAATTACAATAATATCAAAAGTTAAAAGTAATATTACTATAACATTCGAATAATATTATCTTGAATTGCATTCTAATATATTGTATTATTAATTATATTGCAACTCCTTTGTTTTTAAAATACATAAAGACCCCTTTATAAAGTTAATGACAGAACCTTTCTGCTATTAACTGGTCCTTAAATCTATGGATGTATCAAATTAAAGTATCCATTCTGCCTTTTTTCTTCACAGTTGATAGCAATTTTATAGTTTTTCACTTGAAATATTATATTCTATTAATTACTTTGTGCAGGAACACATGACTAGGATGCAGGCATATGCTACCCATGTGCAATATTGTGTACACGTGTCAGCATGTATAAACATGAGTATGTGCAGGTCTCTGTATTAGACCCACACATTAGGCAAGTCAACTCAAGCTTGCACATTATTGACTACAATATTCCGCAGGCTAGGTCAAGCTCAGGCCGAGTCACAAAAATAAACAATAAAATATAATATTTTAAGTGAACCTTGAAGTATTATATGAAAAAATTAGAAATCAAGCAAATGTTTTAAAACAACTAGCAGATTCTAAATCTTGGAAGGATTTCAACAGGCAATATCATGACATGATATGTATTTGGGTTAGCAACACATGGTTTCAATCCAATTGAAAATAGAAGCACTTCCTACAGCACAGCCTTTGATATTGGTGTTTTAACTCCTAGAAACAACATTGGTGCTGATTAGAGACCTTGGATTAAAATTAATCGAAGGACTGCCATGAAGCTAATGAATGAATTTATGATGGTACTAGAGGGCAATATTTTCAGTTGAAAGCATCATTATTGTCTACAAATGATTTTTATACTTATAGGAACTTATCCAGCTAAAGCACAAACAAGTACACGATATATTGTGTTTATAATGATGAGATGACATTGTAGGCATTAGAACCAAAACCAATTATATAGGACACCAATGCATTCTGCTTGCTTGCATATCATCCTTGGAGGAGTAAAGCATTTAATAGTCAGGTTGAGCATTGGTTAGCACCTTGAGAATTGGCCAGGGAAGATGATTTAAACCAATTTAAGAATTTGAAGGATGTCAAATGAAGGAAATGGCTGAATCAAAACAAACATGGTCTTGAAGAAACGAGTTGAACAAAGAAATGTTTTTTTCCCCTTGGCATAAACTTACAAAATGACATAATCTAGAAGTCATGGAGGGGTTGACCAAAATATAGATTGAATTTGAATGGATTGTATGACATGAAAATACAGGAATTGAACATATAATAAGATGGCAACCATTGTGTTAAGCCTCCTACATGCTAAAAAGGCAAGCACTTCTTCGACTTTCTCAAATCAATAAAGTATCCTATGGTTATGTTAGTATCAAGGATGATAGGTATCAAGATGCAAAATTCGTGATTGTCATGTTTTGTTGCAACTATTCTTGGGAGCTGGAGTGCATGGTTACATGAATAACGATATATATGAAATCAATGGTAACTTCTTCGAACAATTGTTCGAAGATATTAAAGAATATTATCTCCATCCTATGTAAGATGAAATAGATATTTCTACCAGCATTTTTTGATCTTATGGTATTTTCAGTAGTTTTTCCAAAGAAAACAATTATGAAAGGAGTCATGCAATATTATCGATCTTCCCTGTTTAATATCAATGGTGTTCTAAAAGGTGTTTTCAAGGCACACCTTTGTACATTTTTTTTATTTTAGAGAAGAAAATAATTCTCTTATTTTTTTAATGATAAATGTACAGCTTGTATATAATGGAAGGAAGAAAAGTTCCTTTCACTATATTCGGTAACAAGATACTATTTACCACAAAATCAGGAAACTAGCCAATATAAGAAACTATAAAATATGAAACAAACTAATAGAGATATCAGGAATTTTCCAAAATCTCATTCCTAAATTAACGTAGTCAACTAATAATAAAATCAGAATTGCTGCAATGGTATCCTTGAAAAATCAGGGATCGAGTATTTCCACACTCCCCCTCAAGCTAGGCGTAGATGTTAATCAAGCCAAGCTTGGTACTCAAAGCTTCAAAATTCTTCCTTGGTAGAGCTTTAGTGAGGATACTTGCTATTTGCTGACTTATCAGCGTGTATAGCAGACTAACTGTCCCATTTTCTATCTCCTCCTTTATGACGTGGCGATCTATCTCCACATGTTTTGTCCTATCGATATGCACCGGATTCTTTGCAGTGTTAATAGCTCACTAATTGTCACAAAATTCCTTCGTATGGATAATGGTACAAAATATTTCATCCAAGTTTTGGGAGATTTTTTGAAAGAAAGAGGGATTCAACATCAATCCACTTGTCGTGACACCCCATAACAAAATGGCATCGCTGAAAGAAAAAATCGTCATTTACTTGAGGTTGCACAGGCTATAATGTTTTCAATGCATATTCCAAAATATTTGTGGGGGAATGCTATTCTAACTGCTTGTTACCTTATTAATAGAATGCCTACCCGTGTGTTGCAGTATATCACTCCTTTGGCATGCCTAAAAAAATCCTTTCCTGATAATAGGATAATTTCTGATCTGCCTCTAAAAGTATTTGAATGCACTGTTCTTCTTCATATACCAGCTCACCTTAGATCTAAACTTGATCCTAGGGCTGAAAAACGTGTGTTTCTTAGATATGCTCCCAATAAGAGAGGGTATAATGAATGTTTGAATCCAAAAACCAAAAAAATTCACATCAGTATGGATGTCATTTTTGTTGAAAATCAGTTTTACTTTAACCAAACTTATCTTCAGGGGAAGAAAGAGAGTAGTGAAGATCAGTTTTGGCAAACTTCTATACCAATGCCTAATGTTTTCCTTGACATTGACATCCCTATACAAAAGATTCAAGGAACTAAAATTTTAAATAGTGAAAAAAATGGAAATCCTAATCTGCCTGTACAAAGCAGAAGGGAATCACAAATAGGGGGAAAATTGCAACAGAATAATCCCTTTTCTGAGCTTTGTGTTTATACTAGAGGCAGGTACTGTTCTAATACTAAGGATCGTCCCACAATTTCAGAGCAGAATCAATCATCACCTCCAAAAACTAGTCATTTGGAAATCCCAGGTAATCCTTCTACTACACTTCCAGTTGATCAATCTATTGACCTTGATGTACCTATAGTCATTAGGAAAGGAGTTAGAACCTGTACCACACACCCCATTGTCAAATATTTATCATACCATAAACTCTCTCATCATAAGGCCTTTACATCCAATATTTCTCACCTATTTGTTCCAAGGACCATTCAGGAAGCTATGGAACATCCGGATTGGAAAGTAGTAGTTCTTGAAGAGATGAAATGAATGCACTACAGAACAACAGTACTTGGGAAATTGTTGATTTACCAAAGGAAAAAAAAAAAAAAAAAAAAACTGTAGATTGCAAGTGGGTGTTTACAGTTAAATGCAAGGCTGACGGCAATATAGAGAGATATAAGGCAAGATTCGTTGCAAAAGGGTTTACACAAGCATACGGAATTGACTATCAAGAAACTTTTGCTCCAGCGGCCAAGATAAATTTAATCTGAGTGTTACTCTCCTTAGTTGTACATTCCAAATGGCCCTTACACTAGTTGGATGTAAAGAATGCCTTTTTAAATGGAGATCTAGAGGATGAAGTGTTTATGGAATTACCACTAGGTTTTGAAGGTAATCGTGGCAGAGATAAGGTGTGTAAAATGAAAAGATCATTGTATGGGCTCAAGCAATCTCCGAGAGCTTGGTTTAAACACTTTGGGAAGGCTGTAAGTTACAGCCAAGGTCAAGTTGATCACACCATGTTCTATAAGCACTCAAGTGAAGGGAAGGTTGCTATTCTAATTGTTTAAGTTGACAATATTATTTTGACAAGTAATGACAGCAAGGAACTTGAGAAATTAAAACAGATGCTTGCTAATGAATTTGAGATTAAAGACTTGGGTGACTTGAAGTATTTTCTCGGTATGGAATTTGCAAGGTCAAGAAAAGGTATTTTTGTTTCACAAAGAAAATATGTGCTTGACTTGCTTGGAGAAACAGGTTTACTAGGGTGTAAAGCAGCTGAGACACGTATAGAGCCTAATCTTAAACTACAACCTGCCAAGCCTGAGGAAGTAACCTATAGAGACTAGTACCTTGGAAGGCTACTTTATCTATCACATACATGTCCTAACAGAGCCTTTACTGTCAATATGGTAAGCCAATTCATGCACTCACCAGGGCCTGACCACTTTGATGCAGTTTATAGAATCCTATGATATTTAAAGGGAACTCCAGGAAAAGGTCTATTGTTTGAAGACCATAGACATCTACAAGTTGAGGTATACACTGATGCAGATTGGGCTAGGAGTATAACCGATCGAAGATCAACTTCTAGTTATTGTGCCTTCGTTGGTGGAAATTTGGTTACATGGCAAAGCAAAAAACAAAATGTGGTAGCTAGGAGTAGTGCAGAGGCAGAATTTAGAGCAGTTGCTCATGGAGTTAAATTATTGGAAGAATTGAAAGTCACTAATCCGCTATCTATGAGATTGTATTGCGATAACAAATTTTCCATAGCCATTGCTCACAATTCAGTGCTTCATGATAAAACAAAACATGTTGAGGTCAACGAGCATTTTATAAAGGAGAAGTCGGACAGTAGATTGATTTTTTTACCCTATATCTCTACTACTAAACAAGTAGCAGATATACTTACAAAAAAACTACCAAAGAAGCAATTTGTGTAATGCCCCAAACCCAAAAACCCGGTCTGGTGCGTTATACCTAAATAAACTGTGCTTCGTGGTGCCCCGAACCCACCGGGTGGGACCTGGGTGCTACATCATCCATTCAGTTACCTGATACCTGACATTCTATTATCATTTACACAGCCGAAAACATAAATATAATCCTCCAACAATATAAAATACCAAAGTTTCTAACTATAACATCCCAAATAATCCATCCATCAACCTGCATCTACATATATACATATCTCCAACATCCAGTATTCACAACCATCCATATCTCAGAAAACTTAAAACATAAAACATAAAAACTTAATACAACTCAAAAATATCATCAAGCTTTTACCTTTTTCTTTCTAACTCAAAAATACTATAACAACCCTGAGCTCTCTAAGCTCGATCACGTAGAGGTCCTCAAAAAGATGAATTTGTATTCGAATGAGATACATTGCAGTAAGGGAAGAAATAATATATTAAATTAACGTGTGGCCAACATAAGGTTTGTAAATAACATATGTATATGTATTCATCATTTGCAAATCATTATCATAATTTCTAAAATCCTTTCCTGAGCCTGATCAAACACATGCAAGGTATTTTACCCACGAGAATACCTAAGGATTTGAGTGTTTACCCGCCCATACAAGTAGCACCCTCTTCTCTGATACTTTAAGCAACCCATGGTCACAACTGAAGCATATCAGGGCACTTACCTTACTCAATATGCCCTCAGGTGAAAAAGTAATCTCGTACTCACACTATTCATACAAAGGTTTATCGACAAAGGCTCCCAAGAATAAGGAAATTTACCCGCCCATACAAGTATTTCCCTCTGCCCTAATACGTTATGCAGCCTACTGCTACATCTGATGGCACTCGCCTTTCTCAACAAGCCCTCGGGCAAAGAGTTTGCCCTGCCCCTAACACGTACCATGTTATACTAGCATACATACTGATACTATTGCAATACATTATTTTGTCTATCATTTATCTTGCAATTATTATCTGTTCATGTTCTTAACTTTGACATTTCATTGCATTTCACTTTACGTGGCTCTTTTCCATTTTACATCATTCACATTTCACATTTCATTTCTATTTCATTCACATTTCATTTCATTTTATAACATACCCAGCATCTTTCAGCTTTTTTGCGTTAGTCCACATAGAAATGCGCTAATCTGCTACCCAGTATCTTTCAGCTGTTTTTGTGTTAGTCCACATAGAAATGCGCTAGTCTGCTACCCAGCATCTTTCAGCTGTTTTTGTTTTCATGGTTGCATTAACACTCACATGCAACATATTTCATATATCGTTTTCATACTTAGTTCATTTCCTGTATATCCTGCATCTCATACATATAACATAATTCCACACAGAATTTTATTTTACTCAAGCCACACTATTTAGAAGTAAAATTCATATATATATATTTCTTATAAAATAAGTCAACCTACAGTTAACATTTATATACAAAAAATATACCTTTCCTTTTTACATTATTCTCCTGAAAATATCATTAACTTACATCAGTTCATTTTCACATATACGTATCTAAATAAATAGCCCTAGGCTCAGAAAACGTAATTTAAACGGTTGGCATTTTAAACCCATACAAAAACATATACATGTATGTTCATAACATATTTCATTTTCCAATTAATTCAAAAAAATCTGGTTTAATATATATTCCCTCTTACCTGTTTTCTTGAACTATGCCAATAGGACCCTGAAAAGATGTTTGCGGCGCTCACCCGAACCCTAATTCAATAATCCTAGTTCAATTAAATCAATCCTAAATAAAATATTATTTCAACATTTCCTAAGCCCATAAATTTCAAATAAATAATTAAACTTCCAAATATAACGAATTTAATTAATTCCCCAAATCTCACTCTCGCTTTGGAGTGGTGCCTAAGAAACCCAAATTGAAAATTTACTCCGGCCAAAATGACAACGATTGAAACTAAGACCCTATGGTGGTGCCCGATCGTCGATTTAGCTGAAAATCTAAGGAGAAATTAAGGAAAAAGTGAGAGTTTACCTTACCCCAGGAGTGGGGCCTATGACACTCCTACGAAAAATCCACTCCGGTTAAATCGAAGGTGGCAAAGAATGGAACCCAACGTACCTTCCGTTTTCCGATCAGCGCTCGTTTGGCCGAGAAAATCGAGGTGAACGAGAGACGGAGACGAGGAAAGAAATGAGAAACTGAGAGATAGAGTGATGAGAGAGAAAAATAAAATAAAATAAAATGCAAAGAGGGGCTGCTCCAGAAGAAGATGGAAACAATTGGATTTCAAATTGAAATCCAATTCATCCTATTACATACATTCATTATATTATTTTAATATTATATATATATATATATATATATATATATATACACATATATAACTTAATATATATATATTTTTTTTTATTTCAATTTTTTTATTTTCCACACTATTCCTTTTATTTGTTTATTTAATTAATTAATTTAATAATGTTTAATTAATTCATTGATTAATAATTTTAATTTTTTTTAACTTAATATATATATATATATATATATATATTTCTTTTCCGAGTTATTACAATTTGAAAATTTGATCGACAAGCTAGCTATGGAAGACATCTTCAAACCAGCTTGAGGGGGAGTGTTGGAAAGTTTCATAATTTATCTAGTCAACTCTCCTTGATTCTAGGTGAAATTTCTATAATTATGTAAATCTACTCTCCTTGATTATAGGAGAAATTTTTGTAATTATGTAAATAATCTAAGGAGATATTCTAGAATATATTCTTAGGAGATTTTCTAGGAGATTTGTTAGCAATTTTCATTCTTTCCTTTTTTTCTATTCTTTCCTTTTAGATTATCCTTGTAGAAATAAGACATTCAGATTGTACCTAATTTTACAAAAATAAGAAATACTATTTCAATTCTTCTCCACTTCTAGAGAACTTCTGAAAACGCCTCTCAAATACTAGGTAGGGGTTTCAGCCCCATGATTCTTCCTTGAACTTCATCAAGGTCCTTGTTGAGGGCTAACAGAAATTTATATAGTCTTTTATTTTCAATGATTTTCTGATATTTGATTCCATCTTCTGGGCAGTTCCAATCGTATTCTTCAAACATGTCTAATTGCTGCCAATTCCGTGTGAGAGTGTTGAAGTGTTGAGTGACCGTGAGATCTCCTTGACATAGATCGTGAAGAATACTTTCAATAGCAAACAATTCGGATGAGTTATCAAAGCTAGAATACGTTTCTTTGGCTGCATCCCAGATTTCCTTTGCCGTCAAATACAATAGGAAATTTTCTCTTATTTCGTATGTCATTGAGTTGATAAGCCAGGACATCACGTGTTGTTCTCTGACTTCCATGTTCTGTACTTCGGATCTTCTTTGCTTGATGGGGCTGCTACTCCGGTGAGGTAATTGTCTCTTCCCTTTCCGCAAATGAACATCATTACTGATTGTGACCACTAAAGATAATTATGTCCATTGAGTTTGTGCCCTGCAATGGACAGAAGATTGGCATCTGATCCTCCATTGCTGTCTGTGGTTGAGGCTTCAGGATCGGAGGTCACTTCAGAGAAGGATTGACTTTGCCGAGCCATTGCCATCCCGTATTTTGTCATCTATCTATGGTTCAGAGGTGGCTTTGATACCATGTTGTTTTCAGAGAAGAAAATAATTCTATTATTTCTTAATGATAAATGTACAGCCTGTATATAATGGAAGGAAAAAAAGTTCTTTTTCACTATATTCGGTAACAAGATACTAATTACACAAAATCAGGAAAGTAGCCAAATATAGGAAACTACAAAATAGGAAACAAACTAATAAAGATATCGGGAATTTTCCAAAATCTCTGTATTCCTAAATTAACATAGTCAACTAATAATAAAATCAGAATTGCTACGGCGGTATCCCTGAAAATCAGGGACCGGGTATTTCCACAGTGGGAACTTATGAACTAATGGTTTTATAAGATGATTAAAGAAAGACTTAGAAGAGAAAGATCACAAAGAATCACGATCCAAAAGCTAAGCATCACCCCTCATAGTAGGAACAAAATAGCCCAGCACATCCAGGGTAAAGAAGTAAGTTAATCAACCTCTCTTTCATTAAGGCTTCTAAAGAAATGGAAATCCCATTCAATGGAGCACCACCCCCCCCCCCCCCCAACCCTCTTTTCTAAAAAGAAAAAGGCTGAAATTGGTGAGAAATAGTAAAGAATCTACAAAGGCAGCACACCAAAAGCTCAACAAAATCTCTTCCGCCTAAATATCCTCCAAAAAACAAATTCTACTACCATTATCCATTGTAAAACAAGTAACAGGAAAAAAATAGACAAGCAAGAAAATAAATTTTGAGGGACTTACGAGGGCAGCATTGATGCTTCCTTGAGTATCCCATTCATTCCTATGAATTCTATACTTTCTCATAACGTGGAGCCCTGGAGAATTCATCTCTAAAGGGAACCTCCATAACCACTTCCTAATCAAAGAGGTGCTTTTATATACCATGTTTCCAAACACTTCCCCCCCCCCCCCCCTCCTTCCTCTTCAGATTTAGGTCTCCCAACCACATCCCATCTAACAAGGTGAACCCTCTTATTATCCTCCAAAGCCAGACCAAAGGAAATCTCTCATAATTCTCTCAAAAGTCATAGCCACTCTCCTAGGAATTATAAAAAAAAAAAGATAAAGATATAAATGGAGATATTAGAAAGGGAAGCACTCATGCTACCCCCAACAATAAATAAGTCGCCATCCAACCTTTTAATATTCTCCCCACTCTCTCAACCACTATATCCAAAACGCGACAGTCAAAGAATTACCCCCAAGGGAAATGATGAAGACATGATAAAGGTCAAGCCAAAGAGTCAAAACCAGCAAGAAATCTATAACCCTCTAATTAACTAGTTACTCGAATCAATGCTCGCCACCCTGCATTCAGACAAATTTATCGTTAGTCCCATGATCTTGAGCATTTGAAATTAACCTACTCAACCCATCAACTACCAAAGTAAACAAAAAAAAAAGGAGACAATGGATCCCCTTGCTTTAACCCTTGAGAAATCTTAAACCAATCCCTAGGTTCACAAATTAACAATCACTATCACATTAGTCAAAATCTTATCCAACTTCTCCATAGTGCACCAAAGCTTCTAGTCCTGTTCAGTGGGGCCTATTCTGAGAAGAATAGAAATTGGTGGAGGGAGTGCTATGTTCAGGGTGGGAAGGTTTTAAGTGATGAGAAAATTGAAGTTTGTAAAAAATAATCTAAAGCAATGGAATAAGAGGTGTTTGGGATTGTAGGCGAGCAAAAAGGAAAGACTTGTATGAACAAATGACAGAGAAATGCTACTTAAACCATCAATTCAACAGATCTATTTCAGGCATAAGTTTAGGAAGCTAGTTAGCTAGGGATTTTTTAATAATTTGCAAACTATATCTGCAGGTTTATTTAAGTATTGTGTATATGTCCCTATGTGTAGTATTTAATGGATAGTTGTAATCACTTGCTCATGGATGCCACGAAATTAGAATTGGCGACTCCACATAGATCTACATTAAGAAAAGAATTGGTAGTTCACAAGTCACTTATCCTTTTCTATTTTTCTTTGTGTCAAAACTTTACTTCTATGGAAGACTTCTAGTCCTCATCATATTTCAAGTTCCTTATTTCTTTCTTCCTTTTTTTTTTTTCAAATAGCAAAGTTCCATCTTTCTTTAATAATAAAAGTAAGGATATGAACCTGTAACCAAGGTTTTAAATTTTGATTTCAACTCAAATAGCGAAGCTTCAAAAGTACAAAAATTTCGATTTCGATGTCAATTTCGATTTTGATTCGAAAAAATAAAGGAAATCAGTAGTAAATCATGGAATTTTTTTATGAAACTTTAGAAATGATTAATGGACATAATTGTAAGTTTCAAGACTAATATATTACAAGTTAAATACCTCTATGTTGAGTATGAGGTGGAAACATTTTGTAATATAATATGTGTATCAAACATATTTGTAAGATAAAGTGCATTAAACATGTTCAGTTAATACAAATGAAACTCATAAATCATTTCAATATTATTTATTATACAAATAGTAATAATTTAGACATGAATGGTTAAATAAAATGTTGTTGTAAGTTTATTTTTTTTTCATATAATTGCAAAAGCCCTTGTAATAATATTTTGTTTCAATTAAAATAAAATAAAATAAAATAAGAGAGGAATTTCGCTTTATTCCTAAATCTCTCTCATTTGAATTTTGAAAAATTTCATTCTATAATTAAAATTTTCAAGTGTTGGTAAAATGTTGAGATTTCAAAAAATTTCAGATGATTGGTTAATTGACCGCCATCTCGATTTTGAGAGTGACAAAAATCGGGAATTTCAACAATTTTGTGGAAATTTAAGACCATGCATGTAACCCCCTCCCCACCCCCCAAACTATGAGAGGGAAAGCGGAGGCCGAACCATGCATGCGCAAGTGCGAGCACACGCGTGCACAAGAGATAGAGAGAGATATACCAATGATATTTGCATGCTCTTGCATGAACAACAGATTCTTTGTAAGTCCACCACATGCCAGCAGCGTGTCAATCTGAAAATGAAGAAACAGTTATGGGAGTAACGGATGACAAATCTTGGAGAAAAAAAAGGTACTGAAAAGTCATGGACTAGATGCACAAACAACCTTGCCCTAAAGACATCACCAATTTGCAATATATATAAGAGAAATCAAATCAATAAGCAATGGTCAAAATGTCAAATATAAATATGTTTTCACGGTCCTTGAGACATAACAAATTCACAATACATGTCAGGGAATTCAGATTAATAAATAATCTCAATTAAAAGGTTTAGAACGAAATCCAGTTTCAATTCCTATTTGCAAAATTTTCGCTGAAATTTCAGCCCAAGTTCTAGAAATTTCAGGAATTGCCTTAATTTCGGATTTATTGTCTGAAATTTTGGAAAACTAAAATAAAAACTGGAAAAAAGAAAGAGCAAATTTTGGAGATTTTTGTTTGTTTCTAAATCATTTCAATAATCCATTCTAATATTTCTCAAATGTTTTATTCAAAATTTCCATAATTTATTACATTTTTCTGGTGTTTCTTCAAATCAAAATTGAAGTTGCTGTAAATTGAGATGAGACTCCAGAAATTTTCATTGAAATATCGAAATTTCCACCATTGAAATGCAAATTACCTCATTGAAATTACCAGATTAGTTCAAGAAAACATCTTCCATTTCCAGTTTTCTGAAGAATTTTAAAATATCACATTGCTTTCTAGTTTTCTAACATTTATATGGAGAACATGGAAAATAAGATATTCTCCATGTTACCTATACAGGTTTTGCAAAGCTAGAGAACAAGGTGGCATTTTTATAATTCTTTGAAAAACAAAATATGAAAATTAAATTTGCTTTCACAACTAGAAAGGCCTTTACATTTTCTAAAATAGGAGAATTCAAGAGCAATCTAAGTAGAACCTACACTCTTAAATAAAATTGGTATCTATGCGGACACTATGTCCTAACATGCCTTCCTAACATGTGACAACTCTCCTAAATGTGATGCTTGCTCAACACAAGTCAAACAAACAATGACTTCAAGACAAATCTATTTCATTTTGGTATAACAAAAAGAACTTTTGTTTTGATATAAAAGAAGAATGTTGTTGCAAAAGAAGAAAAAATGTATTAATTATAGACTCTTGACATGTATGCTTCCAGGTATATTTTTTAAAATAAAAAATAAAAATTTCCCTAAACCCATGTAGCTTACTTTGAAATTTGGAAAAGGTAATACCTTTTATAAAAAAAACAAAGACGATATTCAAAATTGTAATAACTATCGTAGAATTAAGATCATGAGTCACACGATGAAATTATGGGAAAGGATAATTGAACAAAGAATAAGATTAGAAACAAGGATTTCAAAGAACCAATTTGGTTTTATGCCTGAGAGACCAACAAATGAAGCTATTTATCTTTTAAGAAGATTAATGGAAAAGTTTAGGGAAAAAAATAGGGACTTGCATATAGCTTTTATTGACCTAGAGAAGCATATGATAGAGTACCTACAAAAGTTCGTTGGTGGGTCATAGAAAAAAAGGGGGTTTGCAGTAGATATACTAAGGTCACTAAGGATATATATGATAGAGCAGTGACTAGCATTAGGTCTATAGAAGGGGAATCTAGAGATTTTCCAATCACAATAAGTGTACATCAAGGTTCATTTTTGAGTCCTTATCTTTTTACTTTAGTCATTGATGAACTTACTAGAAATATCCAAAATGAGATCCCTTGGTGTATGTTGCTTGCAGATGATATTGTATTGATTGATGAAAGTAGGAGCGGGGTGGAATCAAAGAACCATGGAGAACTGCATTAGGGTCCAAAGGTTTTAGGATAAGTAAGAATAAGACAAAATATATGAAATGTAATTTTAGTAACGTAAGTAGGAGTAGTGGAGAGAAGATTAAACTTGATAATCAAGAAATTAATAGCATTAATATATTTAGATACATTGGATCTATTATGCAAGCAGAAGGGCAAATTGAAGAAGATATAGTACAAAGAATTAAAACAAGTTAGGTAAAATGGAGGAGTGCGTCGAGTCTGTTGTGTGATCATAAAATACCCTTAAAATTAAAAAAAAAAAATTATAAGATGATTATAAGGCCAGGAATGGTTTTATGGTTTAGAATGTTGGGCAACTAAGAAACAACATGTATAAAAAGTAAAAGTTGGGAAATGTGAATCTTAAGGTAGATCAATGATATAACATTAAAAGATAAACTAAGGAATGAGCATATACGCAATAATTTAGGCATAGCACCGATCGAAAGACAAGATAAGGGAGGGCAACTTAAATGGTTTGACCATTTGAAATGTAAGACTAGTAGAGCAACTTTCAGGAGAAGTGAGTTAGTTGTTGTTTCTGGTATGAAAAGGGTAAGGGTAGGCCTAAAATAACTTGAAATGAACCAATGAGGTAGTAAGGAAGGATTAAATACCCCTTAATTTAGTATAGGAAAATGCTCTTCATCGAGTGGTTTGGAAAAAAACAAAAAAAAGAATTCATGTAGCTGACCCCACCTAGTGGGACTTAAGGCTTGTTGTTATTATTGATGTTGTTGTTATATTTTATTTTAGAGAGGCGGCGAAGTCGATGGTCTCGCAAAATGGGAAGCACACTATCTCTCACAAAGCTTTCCTCTCTCTCTCTCTCTTTCACAAAAGATTGAATTATGGCTTCGACAAAAGTAGGCAACGCAAAGTCATTGGATTCAAATTGAAGGGAAGACCTTCGATCCCTATCTGTTTGTGTTTGAAAGCAATATTTCTCGCTATAGGTGGGTAAGATTCTCCAAAGAGGTTCTCATTTGGTTTGCTGATAGCTTGCCAATTTTCGATCGGTTGGAAAGGGGTTCTCGAAGTGTTAGAAACATGCAGTACTGGATGTTGATTGGGTGAACAAAGGTGGAGAATTTTCTAGAGCTAGGACTAAGGTGGAAGGTAGGGCATTTTTAGCGTTCTTCCTTGGTGGTGCAAAAGGTGATGGGTGGTGAAGCTTTGTAAATGAATTTTGCAAGATCACTAAGGGACTCCATCCTAATTCTGAAGGAAAACAAGAAGTCTTTCAACTACCCAATCATGGAATCAGGTAGTGATAGAAGGAGAGAATGGTGAAGGTGAAGGCTGTAAAAGTCATGTTCAGAAATGGAGTCAAGGTGCAGTATACAACCAGATCTGTTTTTGACATAGTGGTGAGTTGCAAATGAAGGAACTGGATAATTCACTGCCGAAAGCCACAATTGCTCGATCAAAGACAAATTAAATTCCATATGTTCAAGGTAGCTCTAGGGTTACAGAAGGAGCTACGAGATTGGCAGAGGTGGCAAAGGTTGCTTCTTGGGAGGATGAGGTAAAGAATATTGGGCTGGGGTTTTTGGTTTTTATTTTGGACCTGGCCAGGTAATTGAAAAAGTAGGAGCTTCTTTCCAAACTAAGCTACGCGAGTTAACTGAACAAGACCATAGTCACGGTAAAAATGATTCATTCCAAAGAACGATTCTTTTTCCTCTTAGATTGGCGATTCATTCCAAAGAATGGTTCTTTTTCCTCTCAGATTGGCCATTCTTTTGAACAGGCCTATAGTTTGAACAATGATGACAGGGCCCAAGAGGCTGGTGCAAAAGCTCACAGAGCTGTTCAGATCTTGAATAAGGCCTAATAGGTTTCTATCTGTGATGTTTCAAAAGACCAGAGATGTTCAGCTGGGAGTGATAGATTAAGAAGAGAAAATTTAGGAGAAAATGTAATGAAATGTCTCAGCTGGAGCAGCATCTAATATTAGTTGGTGGCCAAATTGAAAGAGTTTTGAGAGATGCCTGCAATTGATAAAGCTCAGAATTCTCCCACTAACAGTAACTGGCAGCTGAGGAACACAGTAGGTGTGTGTTGTCTTCCAAGCAGAATCCAGGCACAAATCCAACCTTGCAATGATTTTCAAAACAGACTCATGATGGCCAAGAAGGTATTCCATCTTACTTGGAAGCAATAGTGCTGGAAGGATTAGAGGGAGAGAGGTGACAAAGGATAGTCTCATATATATAAATTCTGGAAGTTCGGTCAATGATTCTGTTCTTTTAGCAGGACAAGAGATTCCAGTAAAGGAAAAGACCTTCAGTGAGCCTTCTAAAGTGGTAAGGGTTCTATATAGAAACAGAGTTCTCGTGAGGTCAAGAGTCAGAGAATAATGTTGTTTTTAGGGAAAGGTGAAATAGCAAGGAAGAAAATTCTGACAAGTTCACTCATGAAAATGTTTACTCTCATTGGATGACAGCACAAATGGGTGTTTTATATACATATAAAGCAAGTTACTTCGGATTAGATTACAAGAAAGGTTCTAAAGAGAGATGCAAGACCTTGTGATTTCAAAAGGGCATTACTAGCGAGAGGGTTAGTAGTTTGTAAGGGGAAAAAAAAAAAGAATTGGCGGTATATTTCAAACAATGGTAGTGAATACCTTGTGATTTTGGTCGGGATGGGGATTTGTTTGTGGAAGAGGTTTGGGAACAGTCTGGTTGTATTTTCGATACATCTTATAGGATTGGGGATTTAATGTGCCTCCTCCACTAGAAGGATTAGAGGGAATTAGCATTTTTGAAAATGATGGTATGGATAAAAAGTATTTAAGGATGAAATTTTGCCCTCCCCTATAGAGAAATTTCCTACAAAGATCTTCAACACAGCATTTGTTGGACGAATTGGGCTTAGATGTCAGAATGGAGAGGAAACAAATTTTGGTTAGATGACAATAAAACAAAGGCTAAGAAGGGTTACAGGGGAACCAACAATTTTGAAGTCTTGAGTGGATTATGGTGGTAAGGGTTTAAAGAGGGAATTTTTTGGTTAGTTTTGTGTAGTTCTAGTTTTCTTTATTTTTATTATTATAATTATAATTATTATTGCTATTATTATTATTATTATTACTATTATTATTATTATTATTATTTTGCTTTTTTTTTTTTAGGACTCCATGTCTTCGCCTAGTTTGAAATTTCTTTTGCTATTAATATTTCTCCTTTTTTATCAAAAAAAAGTATTTTTCTCCAAAAAATTGAAGCTGAGAACAAATCTTGATAGGATATTTGAAACATTCTTTCTTAAGAACGTCATTTTTTCCCCAAAAAATATTTATAAAAAGTCTTGAGAAATTTTGAAACTCATTTTCTTAACAGTATGGGTAATGAATAGTTTGTTTTTAAAATATAAACATGTACAATTGTAATTCCTACCTAAAGTACCATATTTCACATCTTCATCCTTCCATTAAAGAAAAATCTTACATTGGATGGTGGCATGACACTTGACACCATCTTTGCAGCACCCTAATCATATCTGGCTGCATGAACATTTTTGCATTGTACAGCACCCAAATGCTTGGATCCCACATGCACGGACCCACATGTTGGGTCCCATGTAAGTTACGTAACAACAAAAAGCAGCCCCAGACGTCGATGTGGCTGCACGTGACTGGGTCGCATCAAAGATAACATAGCATCGC
Source organism: Malania oleifera (assembly GCF_029873635.1). Classification (NCBI taxonomy): domain Eukaryota; kingdom Viridiplantae; phylum Streptophyta; class Magnoliopsida; order Santalales; family Ximeniaceae; genus Malania; species Malania oleifera. The sequence goes on along the minus strand of NC_080422.1, from coordinate 56,590,626 downwards.
AATCCCATGCAAATATTTCTCTCCATTATATATGTTTCAAATTACAAAGTAATTGATAACTATGCAAAAATAAAGCTTGAAAAGTTTTAAAATGTGGGGAAAAACTTATCTGACTACAGCTTAGAAAAAGATGCACATTCTTACTCTGTGACCGTGGGCATTAGAGTGCTCCACTATGTGACGTGTACCATATGCAATACTCTGTACCGTGGCAAGGTACAGAAGAGCCAACTGTTTCTCACTTGTGTCAAGTGTTAAGCCACAGACCATACCTTTTGCCTTTGGATCAGCAATAGGAGACCTAAGCCATCACAAACTTAACAGTTCAAATTCCTGCAAATATGTTGAGGGCATTAATATGTTGTGTCGGTCTCTAATCATAAAACCATGTACCTGTTTCCATGGAAATCAGGAAGGATGTGTACATCTTTAGTCAAAGCACCAACAAAAGGGGACTTTAGATCATGCATCATTGACTCCAATATCTTGTTAAGTAGCTCAAACACGGAAACACCTGGGAGATTGAAGAAGAAATATGAGATCAACTAACTTAAAGGACATAAAACGTAAGTAAATAGCTTGATTCTATCCTAATTTAAAACAAAACAAGCTCATTCAGAAATACAATCAAGCCAAGTTCAAGCTTCAAATCAGAGCAAGTCTGTATCCCTAATTTGACTCAATAAGAATCATCTGCATAGGTAGTTCAAATCTTCAAGCACATGTCATGGGCGATAAAAATTACAATTACGTTCATGGGCAATTTAAATACAAACCAGTGGCTTTTTTTATTCCTTTTGAATACAAATGCAGACACCTAACTGTGATATTCAGTATTCACAGGTCATGTTTGAGCTTATAAAATGGTTATTTTCTCTTTTATTGATGGCCTTAAAAATATTATAATTTTTATAATGCTCCCCTTTTTCTGATAGATTTTAAGAATGTTCCCCTTCCCTTAAAAAGGTAAGATTCTTATCAATCAGAATATCTAACAACACTTTTAAGTCCCTAGTTCCAAAAACCACTTTTCCAGTTTACCGTTCCTTTGTTACATAAGCTGACTAAGATCAAATCAAGCTTTCTAATAGCACATTACATCCAATCAGCATATCAGAGCATGGGCACCACAATGTTAGTCTTGACTCAGCTTCCCCCATTTACGGTTACCAAGTTGGATACACACAATGTCGGACTTCATCTAAACAGCACAGACCATGATTATCTTCATAGCATATTTTACTTATAAACTCACTAGTGGAAACAGTATCTTACTTTGAGAAGCAGCATGATTTGCAAGGTGAGGAGAAGCAACATGATTCTCAATTACATAATCCAATAATGCACCAGTCGCACTCTGGCCACCCTCTGTGAGCCAGTATTCTGGCACCATTGCTAAACATGCAAATAAATAAATCAATCAATCAATCAAAACTAAAAATATATATATAAAAAGAATGACGAAAAAATTAAATGGAAAAGAACCGAAAAAAAAAAACTGGCATTAGCATTCAGTAGTTCTACCACAGACTAGCAATGACAGAATAATAAATAAATCTCCTGATCAGAAAAATAGTTCGTACTTCAACATAAATTTGAGCAATGGAAAATCCCATTGCAACATCCCAGAAGATATATTGAAGTGCTAAATAAAAACAGGGAAAAAAAACTAGGTAGAAAAGTCATTAGGAAAAGGGAAAAAAATAAGAAAAGAATGAATGCAGGCTATCAACAAGCTGCACCAATCAATAAAAATAAAATAAAATAAAAATATATTAGAAAGCATTCCTAGAGATCTCTTTGCACTATTACTGGATTCAACTGCACCAGCCTGAAAAAAAGGTCCTATATTTAAAATAAGAAATAACTTCTCAAAGAACCATGAAGTTAGTCACAAGTATGGTGAGTGGTGAGAACGGAAAAGTGGGTGTCTGTTGTTGGGGAGAAAGGGGTGCCACAATCCAGCTTTGGCCAGAGCAATGAGTAGCAGAGAAAGGGAGGGTCTGTTCTTGGGAAGAGATGCCAGAATCTGACCTTTGGTCAGAGTCGGGAGTTGCAGAGAGTTGGGAGTCTCTGAGAAAACATGAACCAGAGAGGTGCCTCTCACAAATCTGAGAGTATAATGTATCATGGAAAGGCAGATGAAAAAGGTGATCACTTTGTAAAACTTGTTATTATTACACCTCCATAGTTTTTTTCATTCATCCATATTTTGAGAATACGTCTAATTAAGTACAAAAAGTTTTCTCATCACGCTCTCCAAAAATCAAGACAATCAAATGTTATAAGCCATTCGATCTAACAGCCGCCATTTTATGGTAAATAAAATATAAATTAAAAAACTAATTTGGAGTAGTGTCTGGATGAGATTGCTCATAATCTTTCAATCATCTAGATATTTAGTATGCATTACAAAAATAAGATCAAATGGTCGAATTGTCAAATGGGAAACCCACGAAAAATTATTAATCATAAAAAGCATTACACCAGGATCCATTCAATGCATTGATTTGACCTTGAATTGATTATTCCCAATGCATTAAACATAGAATATTTATTAAAATAGTAATACGAACATGTGCCTGGGGTACTAGTTAACAGGACTTCGAAAGGCCACAATATGTCCAAAACTAAACTAAACATTGGTCACAAAGTACCCAAAGTATACCTGACCAAAATGGTCCCCAAATGCCTGGAATGTACAGCTTGCTGCACGATACAGCCATATGGCAAGTGGAAGTTCCGCATACTAACACCATACGATGGCATATAGCTTCCTCATCACTCTCTGAAGATAAGCTCATTTTGTGTTAGAAAAATATATTTTATATATTATATATATACTAACACAGCAAATCAAACATGATGAATAACCTTTAAGATCAGACACAGACACACTTTCCATCACACCAACACCACCAGCATGAGCATCTATCAGTGAAGTTCCCACCGGAGTTCCCACTACGAGGCCCAGTTCCTGAAAATTTAAACCCCTCAGTGGAAGAAAAACCAGTAATAATGTAGCTTTCAACAATATCATGCAAAGTCACCCTCCAAAGCCAACTGAAAGGATGCACTTATACTTTTGTAACTGTATAAATGCATTGAATGGACCTCAAAGGAATGAGAGTTGAAATCAATTTGAACTCTTGGGTACAAAATTTCTTGCCTTTGCAGCAGCTTGAGTTAGACCAGAACCCAAAGGATGGCCAGGGAAAGCTACACTTCTTCCTGTTGACATTATTTGTTGCTAAGTCATTAACAGCTATCAAGAAAATAGAAAGCTTCATAAAACAGTAAATAAGGCATACAAACCTGACCTTTTAAAAAAAAAAGAAAAAAGAAAGAAAATGGGATACGATTAATTAATATTATGTTCAATGGATTCAGGGATGTTTAAAAGCTTATAGATATTGACTACTCATTACTTCCTTTTTACGCTGTTCAATAAGAATCAAAAAAAAATTTTATAACCAGGCACATATTTATATGGATTCAGGGATCTTTAAAAGCTTATAGATCTTGACTACTCATTCCTTCCTTTTACGCAGTTCAATAAAAATCAAAAAGAATATTTCTAATCAGGCACATATTTATATCCTTTTGATGTCATTTTGCCACAAGGTGAAAAAAAAGATTGGCAAAATATAGCGAAATAGTAAGTATAATTATGAAGTTACAACCCATTGGTATGCTCTCACAAAAATGCCCGTGTATGTGCTCTGCAAGGAAGAAGAACATAATTCCATACTAGGTGGTAACCAATTGTTGATACACAGGTTACTCGTACGGGGAGGCCTAGTAAGTAGAATGGGGGTACAGTGCAGGGGTTGGGAATCCACTTAGGAAGCATACATTCATGCAGTCCCACCAAGTTTGTTTCCCAGCTGGAGAAGAAGAAGCTGAGTACATCTTTTTTTGCAGACTAGTTTAGCAGCGAGGTACATGCTGCAGTGTAGATTCAAGATCAAAAGAAGAATGGTACATGCTGGAAGAGAACTGCTGCATTGAAGATATCAGTAAATATCCATTGGAATGTGGTAATGGAGGGGGGCTTGACTAAGGTTCAGGAAGGGCATGTGGAGGATATTCAGTGTAACAGTGATGATGTGGAGAATAAGATAGCTGGTAGGGGTAGGGCTTGTGAAGATGATAGCAGTAATAAAGTTTATGTCCACCTGTGATCTGGGAGTAAGGTGTGGATATGAAAAAGCTGTTGATCTTCTAAAAAAGAAGATTCAAGCTCAAAATAGGAATGGTGCATGCTGGAAGAGGACTGCTGCATTGAAGATATCAGTAAATATCCATTGGAATGTGGTATGGGGAATGGGGCTTGACTAAGGTTCAGGAAGGGCGTGTGGAGGATATTCAGTGTGATGATGTGGAGGATAAGGTAGTAAATATCCATTGGAATGTGGTATGGGGAATGGAGCTTGACTAAGGTTCAGGAAGAGCGCATGGAGGATATTCTGTGAGATGATATGGGGTATAAGGTAACTGTTAAGGGTAGGACTTGTGAAGATTATAGTGGTAATAAAGTTCGTGCCCACCAGGCAGGAAGGTGTGGATATGAAAAAGCCATTGATCCGCTAATTGTGGATTCATTAAGTGGTCTGAAAGGGGAGAGATGAGAAGGTTAGCAAAGGGAAGGAGAAGAAAAAAAGGGGTGATGTGTCAGATAGTGATAGTGATGACATGATCAGTTTGATCATGACACAGTTTGCTTCTGGATGAGTTTTGCGAACAATATGGCTGTATCTGACTTGTCTGATTTACTTGGGGATTTATTGCATGCGCCTCCATCTCTGGTGGAAGTTTTAGAGGGCATTCCTACCTTTGAGGGTGATAGAATGGGAAAAAGCAGCAAAGTAAGAACAGGATGTAGCACACTCCAATGGAGGAGATAAATGGGAAGGACTTAGAAGCTCAACAATTGCTGTATATGATGGACCTGTGGCTGTCAACCCGGACGAAACAATGTTCATTTGAATGGGGGTAAAAGAAAGATGAAGAGGGTCATTCTCATCTAGTTTTTCTTATTAATTTCCTCTACTTTTCTCTTGTTGTTTGTTGTAAAGTTAGAGATGGAAAAAAGAAGAAGAAAAGAAGAGGAGAAGAAGAGAGAAAAGGAAAAAACATCGTGGCAGCTCCCTGGAGTCTACATACAGCTCCAAGTCTGCTCTCTTATATATTATTAATAATAATAAAGTCGTAAGGACAAAAGTACCCTCGTTAACACAACCTAATTACTAAAATAACTTGTTGTCTTCTAACAATCTTCCTCAAGTTGGAGGTGTATAAATATCACCTACCCCAGCTTGTAACAAGTGATTAACGACCATTAGACAAGGCAGGCATAATTAAAGGCTTCATAAAAATATTGCCCAACTGATCGACATTTTTCACGAAGAGAGCCCTCACATCCTTTTTCAGCATAGCATCCCTCGCAAAATGACAATTAACTTCATGTGCTTTGCCCTCTCATGAAACACTGGATTGCTAGCAATATAAATGGCAACTTGATAATAAAAAAACATGTTTTTTGGCTTCATCGCGAATCTCATCTTTGACATAAGACTTCAGCTGCATAAGCTCACTCACAATATGAGCCATAGCTCAATATTCTGCTTCAATAGTAGATCTTATAAACATGGAGTCATTCAAATTTCATCAGGTTTAGGAGTCTCCACCAGAAAAGGCAATACATAATCGGAGAAAATGGGAGGATCGAAAGCCATGTCGAGAGAAAGAGAAAGAGTTGAACTAGCTCAAACTTATTAACATACTTATGTTTTTCAAGTTCACTTATTATTCAAATTTTAAGTTTAACTAACTCACAATTATTAACATACTTATGTTTTTCCAGTTCACTTATTATTCAAAGTTGAACTAATTCACAATAACACATACTAATAATGCTAAAGGACCAAAATAACCATTTAGTCAATAATGATTCCTACTCCTTTCTTATATTTTTCTTTTCCAGTGTACTAAAGTTTGAATTCTGATTTTCCAATTTCTCTAGCTTTCTTCCTACCCACTTAGTTTCTTGAAAATTACATTAATTTTTCTTCTAATCATTGGGCCCACCCTCGCCTATTTTTCACTACACCCAGGTAGTATATGCACAATGTCAATGCCTAATTGGTAAGGATTCATGTCTTAAAGATCTAAGAAGTTTTACACTGGTTCTCAACTACCAAACACAACCCTTCTCCTTTACCAACACTTGGGACCAGCTGTGTGAGAAAAGATTAAGGACCATGTGTGCATCACACATGGAGTTTATGAATACAATATATATATCCACAATATATCATGTTTTTAAAAAAATATTATGGTATTTCTAGTGTATCTTACAATTCACAGTATCGTATGACATTCACAATAAAAGAGTTCTGATGAAGGAACTTAAGAAAGCTACTTCCCAAGCCATTAAGATACCTGTTATTGGATATTAAGGCTATAATTGTGTTTGTTGCAAAATTTTTATCTCATGCAGACTAAGTTCTTTTAATTGCATTAATGTCTTTTTATATTAATATAAAGTAAATTTTATGTTATGCATGTTTCTAAAACTGAAGGGGAATTGGGGACAGCTCTATAGAATTTAAAGAACTTTGATAATTGACATTTTCACAAATAAAAGTTAATTCAAGCTTCTTGTTACCTTTTATTTATTTACTTATATCTCTTTGCGTAATAGTTAAATTCAAGATTAATAGTTTAGCACATTCTTCATTGTTACTATGGGGTCCTAAAGCTGAAGGACATTTTACTAGTTGGTGTCAATTCTGTGGTCTATGGACTTTTGTTTCTCTCCATGGCGCTTTTGGACTAATAGTTTTCATGTGACGTAAACTCGAACTTGCTCGATCTATTCAATTGCAACCTTATAATGCAATCATGTTCTCTGCTCCAATTTCTATTTTTGTTTCTGTATTCTTGATTTATCCACTAGGTCAGTCTGGTTGGTTCTTTGTGCCCAATTTTGGTGTAGCAACTATATTTCAATTCATCCTTTTTTTTTTTTTCCAAGGATTTCATGATTGGACGTTGAATCCATTTCAGATGATGGGAGTTGCCGGTGTATTGGGTGCTGCTCTGCTATGTGCTATTCATGGTGCTACTGTAGAAAATATTTTATTTGAAGATGGTGATGATGCAAATACATTCCATGCTTTTAACGCAGCCCAAGCTAAGGAAATTTTTTCAACGGTCACAGCTAACCGATTTTGGTACCAAATCTTTGGGGTTGATTTTTCCAATAAACGTTGGTCACATTTCTTCATGTTATTTTTACTTGTAACCGGTTTATGGATGAGTGCTCTTGGAGTAGTTGGTCCAGCTTTGAACCTACGTGCCTACGACTTTGTTTCCCAAAACATCCGTGCAGTGGAAAAATCCTGAATTTGAGACTCCTCTAAACGAGGGCATTATAGAAAAGAAAAAGAGACACATTTGTAAGGGTTAAAGAAATAGGCACATTGGTCAACATAAAATGGCAAGCTCAAAGAGGGAGAGAGAGAGAGAGAGAAAGAGGTTGTGTTGTTACGAAGGCATCAGATTTGGCTAAAATTTGAAAATTAGATGGAATAAGGAAGAATTGTAGGGATACAAATGGAATAAGGAATTTTTACCCCAACAATCAACTCATATTACTCATCTATCCCAAGGACTTGGGTAGGGTGGGGGAATTTATTTTCTATGTTGCACGAGGGGACAAGGTTAGGGCGCAATAATAATAATCATAATTATAATAATAACAATAATAATAATAATAATAATAGAGAATTATATAAAGGGGTGTTAAGCAGCTAACAATTATATTTTATATTTAAAAAAAGATATATGCACCATACTGTACAAAACTGAAGTTTAAGGAATGAATAGCATATTTTATCAAAACAAAAAGGGAGGGTGGGATAAATGACAAAAGAAATTCATTTTTGTAAAGAAATATTAAGAAATTTAGTGTTGTAAAGTTGGAGATGGAGGAGAAAAGAAGAAAAGTAGAAGAAAGCAAAAGAAAGGAGCGGCAGTTTCCCAAAGACTTACATGCAGCTCTAGATCTGCCCTCTTTTATATAACAATAATAACAATAAAAGTCTTAACAACAACAAAACCAAGCCTTAATACCCACTAGGTGGGGTCGGCTACATGAATCCTTTTCCGCTAATTTATGCGATCATGAACAATAATATAATAGAAGTCTTAAGGTAAAAAATAGCCCGACTCACACAACCTAGCTGCTGAAATAACATATTCTCTTCTAACACTCCCCCTCAAGTTAGAGGTGTATAAATATTATCCAACCCCAGCTTGTTACAACCAGTAGACAAGGTAGACATAAATAAACGCCTTATCAAAACATTGTCTAACTGATCCACAAATATCACAAAAGGAGTCCTCACAACCTTCTTCAATACAACATCCCTCACAAAACGATAATAAACTTCAATGTGCTTTGTACTCACATGGAATATTGGATTACTAGCGCATGTAAATGACAGCTTGATTATCACAAAACATTTCCATTGGTTTCATTACCAATAAAAAAAAACCCATCTCTAGCATATGAGCTTTTAGCCACATAAGCTCACTCATAGTATTGAGCTATGGCTCGTCTTCTGCTAGATTTTTCTACAGTAGTTTGTTCCTTGCTATGCCAGGCAATATAATAATATCTCCCACAAAGTTACAGTATCTAATAAAGATTTTTTATTACCAACAGAGCCAGCCTAATCTGCATCAAAGTGCCCCATGATCTCACTCTTTTTATTACATTTATCTATCAAACCGATGCCGAGAGGGCCTATGAGATACCACAAAATCCTACAAATAGCATCCCAATGTGGTTGTTTGGAGTTTTCCACAAACTGACTCACCATCCCTATTGCAAATATTGTCTAGTGTCAGTCTAGTAGATCAACTTGCCAACCAACTATCGGTCTTGATGCTTGTCTTCAAATTCCTATCCAATTTCCCTAGACAACTTCATGTTAGGATCCATAGAAGTATAAGTTGGTTTATCTCCTAACAAACTAGTCTCACTTAGCAAGTCCGCGATAAATTTTCATTGAGATTTGGGCTACAAATCCCCCTAACTTATTTAGGGTTTCAATCGGGGAGGAAATCCTAGAGTGGCAAATTTTTGGAATCCAGTAGTGGAAAAGGTTACGAAGATATTAGATGGTTGGGATAGTGCTCTTCTTTTCTTTTTTTTTCCTTTTGGGGTTAGAATTACGCTTATTCAAGCTTGCCTCTCTAGCATTCCACTATATTTTTTTATTTGTTTTTAGAATTCCAATGAGGACCACTACCATGCCTGAGAGAATTATGAGAGATTTTTTGTGGTCTTGTGTAAGAGTCATAAGGTAATTTAAGCTGGGCGGATATTTGTAGGTATAAAAAGGAGGGGGCTTGGGTCTTGGTAACTTGGTCTCTAAAAACACTGCTCTTTTAGCTAAATATTTGTGGTGCTTCCCCCTAGAAGATAATTCCCTATGGCATAGAGTTACTATTCGTAGTAAGTTTGGGTTAGATGAGAATGGGTGGGATACCAGTGCTAATTTAAGATGTTCTTTAGGGAGTCCATGGAGGTGCATTTCCTAGATTTACTCTATTTTAACCCCTTACACTAAATTTGAAGCTGAGAGGGGTTCTCAGATTCATTTTTGGAAAGACCCTTGGCTCAAAAACTTTTTTTTTTTTTTTCACTTCTTTTCCTTAGTTTTCAAATTATGCTCTAAGCCAAATAGAGTTATTTCTTTTCTCATGGACAATTTGAGTAGCTTTTCAGTCTAATGGAATCTTCATTTTAGAAGACATCCAAATAATCAAGAGATGGTGGAGTTGTCTTCCCTGTTGTCCATATTGAACAATTGCAACTTATCTTTGGGTAGGAATGTTCATTCTTGGTGCTTGAATCACCTGGGGGGCGTTTTCTTGTAAACCATTCTTTGAATTTTTGACCTATTCAAACTCTCCCTTTCCTCTTTATCCTATTATTTGGAAGGTGGAGAGTGTCATCCGACCAAGATAAAAGCCACGCTATAACTGGTTGACGGTTGATTATGTGCAATCATACCAAGTTAACTTTAGCTGCTAAATTCGAACGGACTTTGAATGCTCTCTCTAGATGTTTGTGTGCTTAGTTTATAGGAATTCAAAATAGCATCCCATCTCTTTTTGCATCATGAATTTGCATGGAGGATTTGGAATATATTGTTTGGTAGTATGGAAAAGAGTTAGGTTTGTCCCTATTCAGTGGAGGACTTTTAGTCATCCCTTTCGCAAACTTTGAAAGTAGGGAGGATAGGGCAACTCTGTGGAAAAGTAGCAAGTATGCAGTATTCAGGCTGTGGTATAGGTTGGAACAAAAAAAGTAGAAATTTTTTTTTTGGGACAGAAGTCAGTTAATTCGTTTTATTATATGTTGTGAGAAATGATTGAACATTTTTGGACTGTCTCCTTTATTAGTGTGTCGGGTTGGATTTGGAATCTCAAGGAAGCTAACTTTTCATACTGAAACGGGATGTGGAGTAATAGTGTTGGCTTGATTTCTATTGTTTTAGCTTTTTTTCCTAGACTGCTAAGATTTTTTTAGGAGATTCCTTATTCTCCCTCATAATTTCTTCCAATATTAATAATATTATTTTTATAAAAAAAAATTCACTGAGATAGAATTAACCCTTTCCTACATCGTACAATCTCAATACCAAGAAAATAACGCAGAGTACCCAACTACCTAAGTCCTTGATTTGAAATTTTATTTGAAGTCACTACTTAACATCTACAATCCTATGAATGTAGATTGAAAAGAAGAAAGAGAAAAAATAATAATAATGGAGAGACAAGGCATCCCTCTCAGTGTGACATTTTGTACCCTTCGAGCACTTGAGCATGGTGGCTCCCTCCCTCGTGTCACCTCCTAGCCCGCTTCTAACTATCTTCTTCTCTACAATAGAACTTCTAAGCCTCCACCAAAGTCAATCCTCCAATTCGAACTATTATGTTGTCCCATTTAGTAAGGTACCTTACATTAGTCAAGTTGTTTTCAGTTTCGAAAACCTAGCTTCCATCGAACTAGTCCTATTGACTCAACAAAAGGCCCTATACAAATGATTATACTCCCTCTTGTGGTGTGATCGATAATCTAGAACCCTTGACACTTGGTCATGATGAAGCTCCCGCCCTTATGACCGTTTTCCCTTCATAGAGGTTCATCAAAACCCACCTTCGCGACCCCTTGCGCGAGACCGTAAGTTATTTACTCGATCATCAATCGGACACAGTTGAACCCTAGGCCTCGCCTAGAATTTTCTTATCATAAGTCCACATGTAGTACAGATTCTCTGACTCCGACGAACCAAAGTATTCTTTGTTGCGTTACATTTTCTTAGCTATTACGCTTCGATTCTCTCATCGACTTTTTTGGATGTTAAGGCCCACGTTTGGATGCATCTACTCGAATCAGGAAATCGGGGAGAGTGCTTTCTCTCAAAGTTAAAGTGAAGAGGAAAAGTGTATCTTTATAGTTTAGAGTTGGGACTATGTGATGATTGTATCGATTTACAAAAATTAATTAGCCTACGGGAAAATTATTCTCTAGCATCGATTGGAGAAAGACGCTATTAAGTCAGACTCTGCATGGCTACCATATCGATAAAAAAGGAGTGAATTTGTGAGGCTAATGCACGACATGAAACAAGATTCAGCAAGGCTTGGACTAGTGTGGGCCAGAATCTCCTTGAAAATGGTAGGGGCAGAAATATATGTCTAGAGAAAGTAACAGCAAGTTTCCATCCGTTGTTCGCATTCCAGATTTTAATCAAAAGAAGGGGTGGAGCCCAGGGGATCGGGGCCCTTCTCGATGCCTGTATTGATGAAATTAATGGCAGACCCAACGACTAGAGATTTCTTGATATTGACTGTCAGTTGGAGTGGCGGGGACAAATGGCTCATATCAAATGTCAGATATTTGAAGGAAAGATGTAGTGAGTAGGTGGAAAAGTGGTCTGTGTTCCGTTAATAGAACTAGTTGTCAATATTATCCTAAGTTGAGGGTTCTTGATATCAAATCTCAGATTCTGGGAAAAGAAATACTCAATAGTCAGTGTACTTCATTAAGTAGAAAATTGAAAACAAAAAATTCGTAGTGTATCATTACTTGGTGTCTTTACAGAACAGCATATTTGTCTAAATAATGCAGTGTGCGATATCACTGGGAAAACGCCATATAGGTGGTGTGTAACACTTAGGTACGGTTTCTACTACAAAGTCTTGATACTAGCTTAGAGTATAAGCGTCCGTGTGGATAACCATTCTTTTTGCAATTGGCTTGTTTTGACTATTGCTCTGGGTAGCCTTTGAATATTATGTATAACCAATTGTTGTAGAAATATTTAGTAGTGAAGTGTGAGGGGAGGGTTCTAGCTTGAAAAGTACGAATTCGTAAAACGGTTGGAATTGCTTATTTTGCCAAATATCACCGGGGGCTAGTGTACCGAGTAGAAGGATAGATTAAAAGTTGATAAGGTCATTAAAAATAAGGGCCCAAATGCTGCGTGCCTAAATTCAGATCTACAACAAACTAGGCCTGGTTTAGAAAGGGAGATGGGTCAACAAAAGAATCAAGAAGAGGTTGCGCTGAGTGTAGAGGTTTGTCCGCTTTTAAGAAAACCTGTGACAGAATGCTCTGAGAAATAGGTTGTAGCTCTTGGCAAGCAAGTTGATATGTCAGCAACAGATCATGTTGAGTCAATGAAAATGATTTCAGAAGGGAATATCGAAGAAGGTTCCATGTATGATTCAAATGAAGAGTTGGGCAGCATGTGCGAGTCTAAAAAGGAGCTTCTGGTTGATCATGTGAGAGTTGAATTCAAGGATGAAGGATTGTAGTAGTTGTAAGAAAATCCCAATGAAAAGCTAGGAAGTCAGGACGCCGTTAAGACGAAGGGGATAATTCGGACCTGAAGTGGGCCGCACGCATGGCCAAGTGATGACTTACTATGAAATCCAAATCTTGCACAAGCAGGTATAAATTCTTCTAAGCTAAATTGGACCAGGTGAATGCTTTAAATATTATGGGGATCTTGCCTTTTGACCTCGACTATGGGCTTAATCATCCACTTCGTTTTAGAGAAGGCTTGTTGTTCCTTGTTTGCGAGGTTTGGGGAAAGGAGACTTGATCCACGCTTAAAGGAGGTGAGAGAGACTGCCTTGACCCCCAACAACTACTCAAAGAGATGGGTTTGGAGTTGGTTGATATGGTTGGTAAAGCAATAAGTTTGGGTATGAGTCCTAGGACGTATGAGAGGAGGAAGAAAATTCAAAAGGAGTTAAAAAATTTGGTGTTGTTAATCAATTATGGGGGTGGGAAAGGCATCAGGAAGGGAGGTAAATCCATTAGATTATGAAGATGAGTCGGTAATTTTTCATTTGAAAAGACGGACATGTGTCCCACTTACAAGAGTGGAGTAAAAGAATGTGTAGGATTAGGATATTTGAGGGAAGAAGAGTTAGATTAGAGGATGGTTTTGGATAAGAACTCCCCAAATGTGTTGATAGCTTATCTAGGAAAGACTTAATTGAATCAAAGAAGGGGCATATAGTGAAGGCTATTTGGGATGTTTGTTGTAGGGATTGGGAAATTTTGCCTTTAAAAGGCGCTTCAAGGGGCATTCTTATCTGATATGAACCAACAAGCTCTGATTGCACTGGTGTCAGATCTGCACAGTCAAGAACGCCCCTGCACAAGAGCTAGAGCAAGAAGGTCACGGAGTGACTACAGCAAGGACTAAAATGAGAAGTTGCACTTGGCAAGGTCAAATCGCAGGGTAGGGCTGTTTTGGGGAATTTATTGCTTAATTAAACGTATGGTTAAATGTGGACAATTGTGTAAATTTAAGCATTTACATGGAATCTTGCCTAGTTTCACAAATGAACAGGGAAGCTTCGTTGGTAATGTGGGGCTCATATATTATGGCCAGATTGATGTCATAGCCTATTTTTATTGGCTGGGCTGATGTCATGGGTATGGGATTTATGCTCCATCTTGAAAGTAGATACTTTGACCAGTTTTCCTTTCAATTGATTTTATTTGAAATTAGAGGGAGCAGTTAGTGGTGGAGCTCTTCAGTTTATGGTCCTTCTAGGCCTACCTTGAGGAACTCCTTTTGGGAAGAGCTCTACTTTATCTTTGGCTTTTGTTCCCCTAGGTGGATCATGGGAGGAGATTTCAATGCGGTTAGATTTCCTAGAGAGAAGAAAGGGGATATAGGAACTATCGCAAGCATGCTTGAGTTTGATTCTTTAATCAATTATGGGGGTGGGAAAGGCATCAGGAAGGGAGGTAAATGCATTAGATTATGAAGATAGTCAGTAAGAATGTGGTAGGATTAGGTAGTTTGAGGAAGAAGAATTAGATTAAAGAGGTTTTGGATAAGAACTCCCCCAACATCAGCCCAACCAATAAAAATAGTTCGGGGCTATGTGAATCAACTGTAGCCATAAAATAGCACCACATAAGTAATTAAGCCTTCCATGTATTTGATGAGGGGGGTTGGGGGGGGGGGGGGGGGGGGTAACATGTGCAAGTCACATGCAATGCTTATTTACACAATTGGACAAACAGTTAGCCCATACTTTAATTAAAGCAATAAAAATTCCCAAAAACAGCCCCTACCCTCATTGACATTTGCTAGCAACTTCTCAATTAGTCCGTGCATAGCTCCTTTGACACTTCTTGGGGGGGGACTCTTAGCTCTTGTGATGGGTTTGCTTGACATGTGCAGATCATCCAGTGCAATCAGAGCTTGTTGGTTCATATCAGATAAGAATGCCCCTTGAAGCGCCTTTTGAAGGCAAAATTTCCCAATCCCTACAACAAACATCCCAAATAGTCTTCACTAAGCCCCCATCTTTTGATTCCAATTTAGTTTCCTAGATAAGTACAACATTGGGGGAGTTCCTCAAGGTAGGCCTAGAAGGACCATAAACTGAAGAGCTCCACCACTAACCGCTCCCTCTAATTTCGAATAAAATCAATTGAAAGGAAAACTGGTCAAAGTATCCACTTTCAAGATGGAGCATAAATCCCATAAGATAATGATGCGGAACCCCAAGAATGAACGTTTGGAGACCCCAAATCAGATTTATCAAAACCCCAAACCCAAAATAAGATTCGACATGGTAGTGGATCCTTGACCTATTGCTGGATGGGAAGCACAAACCAAGAATATCAAATTAATGGATGAACGCCACGAATGTAGTACCTTTGATAAGCTCGGTGAAAGTTCAATGAAGAACTTGAAGAGAAATAAACCTCACTTGGAATTGTATTCAGCAAAAATATCCTTTTTTCAATAAAACAGAGAGTTGGCTACTTATAGAAAATAAAAAAAACCCATGACATCAGCCCGGCCAATTAAAATAGGCTATGACATCAATCTGGCCAATAAAATAGCCCCACATAACCTTAAGCATTCCATGTCATTTGATGAAACATGTGCAAGTCACATGCAATGCTTAATTTACACAATTGGCCAACTATTTAGCCCATACTTTAATTAAAGCAATAAAAATTCCCCAAAACAGCCCCTACCCTCATTGACTCTTGCTCAAGCAACTTCTCAATTAGTCCTTGCATAGCCTCCTTGACCTTCTTGGCTCTAGCTCTTGTGATGGGTTTGCTTGACATGTGCAGATCATCCAGTGCAATCAGAGCTTGTTGGTTCATATCAAATAAGAATGCCCCTTGAAGTGGGTGGGAATCCTAGAGGGCAGATTTTTAGAATTCCTGTGAGTCACTAGCAAGCTTGAGAGAATTACTGGAGATTTTTTGTGGTCTAGTATGGGGCTCCATAGGGAGCATTTAATAAGCTAGGAGGAGGTTTGTAAGTCTAAAAAGGAGGGGGAGTTGTGTCTTGGTAAATTGGTGATGTAGGACGAGAAGTGGCTATTTGGATGGATCATTTTGACTCAATTAGGAGGCCTATGTCAATGAATTGGGTGAATGGTTCATTGGGTCCGAACCCAAATGTGCTCAGTTAGTTAGTTGTTTATGAATGTGTGTGTAGTTTGCTTGTATTAGGATTAAATCTGTTGGGGCTTGTTTCTAGTAATTGTGTATTCTAGGGATACGTTTGTAATGCAATGTAGTTTTAGGGTTATGCGTGTAATTTCATGTGTTTAGAGGCTTTCTTATCAGTAGTGTATGAAAGCCATGATGTAGGTAGTTATTGATGAATATGAATTGGAATTGAATGTGAATTCCCCCCTGGTGTCTCTTCTCTCCTCCCTTCCCTTTCCTTCTTCTCTTCTAATTTTCCCACGGCTGCAGAACCTTGATGCTGCCCCAGACTCAAGCGCCCCACGCACCAGCGACTGCAAGTGGGATTCTGCCGAACTCCCCTCCTACTACCAAAATCGCGAGAAATTGGTCCCCAGCTATGAGAAATTGGTGTTTCTCTATGATATTTTGATACGCAGCATGGTATTCTGATCACTGACAACATATTGCAAGCAAACACGATAATTTTGTCACTAAGCCCTGATATTGCCGCTGCCTGCATTAAAAAATCAGGGTTTTTTTTGCTGCATTTGCAAGTTTTGCTAATGAATTTATTTCATTTCTGCGTGATGCTCGAGATTAAAGGCAACTTGAAAATTGTTCTTAAATAATTGAAAGTGAGGTTTTTGATTTGATTAATGTAATTGCATCATGGTGACCAATGTTGACTTGTCTGCAAAAGTGGAGTTGTTATCCGATAGGGTACAAAATATAGAAAATGCTTTCGAGACTATTACTGGTTCTTCAATAGGCTGACAACCGATGTTGCAGCAAGGTAAAAGGCCCATGGAATTTCCTACCAAACAAGATGCTAGAATAGCTGTTGTCCCTCATACGTTCGAATTGTGTGAAGACCGAAATAATCATTTGAATAAGGGAATTAAACTACAAGTCTTAGATTTTAGTGGTGATGGTTCTCCTAATGAATTTGATGATTGGGTGTATTCCTTGGAGTACCATTTCCAATGGTATGACATGAATGAGGCTAGAAAGTTGTACTTTTTTTAATCAAAATTAACGAGAACTGCTCAAATTTGGTGGATTAAACAAAGGGAGGTCTTTAGAAGAAAGAGATTTGGTGAGATTACAATGTGGGATGAGATGAAGCGAGCCATGCAAGAGCAATTTGTGCCTCCCAATTAGCAGCAACATGTTCATCTCCAGCTCTTTGATTTGAAGCAAGAAAACAGTGATGGAATACACTAGTAAATTCTATGATATGGCTACTCGTGCCGATATAGAATGGAAAAAGGACGTTATGATAGCTTTGTACAAAAAAGGGTTGAAGTGCAATCCAACTTAAAGGTCTAAACTTGCTGCATGTCGTCTCATCACAGTTGGGGATGCAACACAGGTTGCCACTCAGATTGAGGAGGACATGCAGTGCAATCCTCCTAGAGCTACATCAGCCCTTCGAGTTGAGAAAAGTACTAGTGGAGTTGTGCGAGAGAAGACAGTTGAGCAATTGGGTAAAGGTGTTTAGGCTAATACCTTTTGGAAGACTCCTGAACATTCTAGAACAACTTCTACGAGCTAACCATCACTCAAATGCTTTAAATGTCCAGGTTTTGGACATCGAGCTGCACAATGTCCTAACCAATTCACGGCTGTCACAGAAAAGGAAGAAGAAGACGATGATGATACTCAAGTAGTTGAATCTGAAATAGAAATTCCAAGTGACTTAGATGATAGTGGCAAATTGAGAATTTGTTTAGTGCTTCAACATATGCTCTCTTCCCACAAGGTTAAAGAGATAGGATTGGAGGCAAACCAACATCTTTCAAACTCAAGTGATATGCCAAAAACATCTTTGCACTTTGGTTATTGATCCTGGTAGTTGCACAAATGTAGTTTCTGAAGAAGCTGTGAAGAAGTTAAATTTGGAAGTTGAGCCTCATCCCGAACCATACAAAATTGCTTGGGTGTATAATACCAACTTGAAGGTCCATGATCGTAAGACCGGAAACACAACTGGAAGCCGGTTTGAGGTTCACCAAATGACCTAATTCCATTAGTAGTTCAAGCAGATACCATCCAAGATGCATAAGATACCCTACCAATTGATCCACGGTTGAACTCATTTGAAAACTTTCCTATTATAATAGCTCTTACTTACCTTCAAGATTGGTTCCATTATGGAGATAGTACAATGTGATATCCCTCGCAAAATTTGTCATATCCTTTTGGGCTGACCATGGTTATTTGATAGGAAGGTGAAGCATGATGGATATGAGAATTATTATTCCCTCTCCATTGACAACAAGAAGTATAAGTTGATGCCATCACGAATTCTTCCACTCACCAAGTTGAAGCGTACTGCTGGTTCCTTTCTTATGAACCGAGATGACTCAATTCATGGTGATGGACTCCTTGGTACTTTCCCCAACTCGACAAAGTCAACAAGTTGATGCCATCACGAATTCTTCCACTCACCAAGTTGAAGCGTACTGCTGGTTCCTTTCTTATGAAACGAGATGACTCTATTCATGGTGATGCACTCCTTGCTACTTTCCCCAACTCGACAGAGTCAAGTTCTTTCCAAAAGGAGGGAATTGATGTAGGACAAGAAGCGGCTATTTGGATGGATCATTTCGACCCAATTAGGAGGCTATTTCAAAGAATAGGGTGAATGGTTTATTGGGTCCGAAACCCAAATATGCTTAATTAGTTAGTTTTTTATGTATGCGTGTGTAGTTTGCTTGTATTAGGATTATTTATGTTGGGGGCTTGTTTGTAGTAATTGCGAGGGGTATATTTGTAATGCAATGTAGTTTTAGGGGTATGTGTGTAATTTCATGTGTTTAGAGGATTTCTTATAAATAGTGTATGAAAGCCATGATGTAGGCAGTTATTGATGAACGTGAAATGGAATTGAATGTGAGTTCCCCCCTGGCATCTCCTCTTTCCTCCTTTCCCTTTCCTTCTTCTGTTCTAATTCTCCCATGGCTGCAGAACCTTGATGCTGCCTCTGCATCACTTGGTGTCTAAAAAACACTGCTCTTTTAGCTAAATGGCTGTTGCGCTTCCCTTTCCTCTTTTCCCTTTCCTTCTTCTCTTCTAATTCTCCTATGGCATAGAGATATTCATAGAGTTATCTCGTCAGAGGGGCCCCGCCGGCAGCTCATGCACCCCACACACCAGCCACAAGCGTGGAGAAGTTGCTGAACTTCCCTTGTATTGCCCAAACTCGCAAGATATTGCTTCTGGCTTTGGGAATCTAGATTTTCTCTTGATATTTTGAAGCTTTCTGAGTGAAAACTGAATTATCAAACTTGGTTCACATTTCTAAGAACAAATTCAGCCTAATCTTGGCCTGCCAAAGTAAATTCCTGAGTTTTGAAGCCTTGCCAGCATTCACTCCCAGCTGCGGTTTGAAGGCTGTTTCTTGAGGATCTGAGAATAGGGTGTTGGGAAATTTCTTGACCTATCCAGAGAATTTGATGGTCAACTCAATTTGTGCTCAAAAACTTTGGGGAGGTAACCAAATTCTAACATTTTCTTGATTAACGTTTTGTATGATTCAGGAAAATTTTGGGAAAATTTGTAATCGACTAATTCCAAGTTTCTTGTTAACATTTGAAAATATATATATATCTACCATTTGTCTTGTAAATTTCCCCTACTTTACTCATTGATCTGTTAGGAGAGAATATATTATTTTAATAATCAGGTTGTGTTAATGGAGGTACTTTTGCCCTTAAGACTTTATTATAATTATGATATTTGAGAGGGCAAACCTGGAACTGTATGTAGACTCCAGAAAACTGTCACTCAGTTCTTTCCTCTCTTTTTCTCTTCTTCTCCTCTTATCTTCTCTTCTTCGCTCCTATCTCTTAACTTTACAGCATGGTATTAGAGTGTCATGGGCCGACTATTTTCACACCTTTGTGAAGGGGTCGTGCAGCGCTAGCTAAAGCACTCTTGCTAAACCAGCCAGCCTATCGTTTACCACAATTCATCCATGAAACACTTTCATTAGCATTCAATCAAATATCAGCGAAGTCATAAGCAATTATGAAAGCAATGACAAGCAAGTAGTAAACATTGAAGCAACGTAATTCATCAACAACACCTCCATTAACATTATGTGTTTTGCGAGGGAGGCAAGTAGGCTATATACGTTGACAATAGCTAGTGAGTTTTACAAGATTGATGAACACTCACCCTCCCCTAAACAACTTTACATGCAATTCTCATCCAGGCACTAAGAAACATCAAAGTGACCGAGGAGTCATACTGCCTTATTTGGCATACAGAGAAACTAATACTAGAACATAAACCTACACTAGTATTTACATGATGGAAGCCCATCCCAAACGCATAAAACAAGTGGTCACAGGCAAGGTCTTAAATTTCGATTTTGACTCAAATTGCGAAGCTCCAAAAGTACAGAAATTTCGATTTCGATGTCAATTTTGATTTTGATTCGAAAAAATAATGGAAACTAGTAGTAAAGCATGGAATTCTTTGTGAAACTTTAGAAATGGTTTGCAAACATAACAATATAAGTTTTAAGACTGATATATTACAAATTAAATACAACTATATTTTGTATGAGGTGGAAAAGTTGTAAAACATGTGTATCAAACATATATGTAAGATAATGTACATTAAACATATTCAGTTAATGCAAATGAAATTCATAAATCATTTAAATATTATTTACTATACAAATATTGATAATTTAGACATGAATGGTTAAATAAAGTATTACTGTAAGTTTATTTTTTCATATAATTTCAAAAGCACTTGTAATAATCTTTTGTTTCAATAAAATAAATTAAAAGAGAAATTTCACTTCACTCCTAAATCTCTCATTTGAATTTCGATGAAATTTCATTGTATAGTTAAAATTTAGACAAGTTTCGCTAAAATTTCGAGGTTTCGACAAATTTCGAATGATTCATTGAGATTTCGATGGAAATTATGCAAGAGGGTAATCGATTGCCGTTTCGCATTCGAGGGTGACGAAAATTGGAAATTTCGTCGAAAATTTCGACAATTTCATGAAAATTTAAGACCATGGTCACAGGCAAGCATAATGCCCTGAACAATCTCAGCTCATGACGCTCACCCACTTATGCGATTGATGTCTTCGTAGACTTTGACACTAGGTACACTTCAACTTTGTCCACGAATGGTTGCAAGTCTTTCGTAGAAATCCAGTTGATTTCTTCATCACCAAGGCCTTTCCACTTCACTAAGAATTCCTGCCGCTTCTTCCTTGAGGATATGAACTCTCTGTCTGCAAGGATATCTTCAAATTCACGTTTGTCATATTGCACCATCTTCAACTCTGCTCTATTTGACTAACTTCTTCTCGGATCATTGATGTCGGCATTTAACGGCTTGAGACAGCACAGCTTGCACTTTCATCCAAGTCGGAAGGTTAATTCTATAAGAGGCCTTCCCGAATTTGGCCAAGATGGGGACTGGTCCTTCATATTTGTGAAGTAGTCTCCTATCTCGTCCTCGTAGTGACCTGATTTGTTCATGATTGAGCTTAATAAGTGCCAAGTCACCTACGTTGAAGTGTTGTGGTCTTCTCCCCTGATTTTCCCACTTCTTCATTTGCTTAGAAGATTTCTCCAAATAGGCTTGGGCAATCTTTGCGTTTTGTCTCCATTCTCTGGTGAAAATGTATGCCCTAGGACTCTGTGCTCTGTACGGCTCGCCCACTGTGTAAGGTAACAGCTGCTGCTGGCCTGTAACAAGCTCAAAAGGGCTTTTGTTGTTTGTTGAGCTCCTTTGGGCATTGAAAGAGAATTGAGCCACATCAAGTAGTTGCACCCAATTCTTCTAATTGGCATTGACAAAATGGCGCAAATACTCTTCTAGTAGCCCATTGAATCTCTCCGTCTGTCCGTCTGTTTGTCGGTGATAACTCGAAGAGATGTCAAGATGTGAACCAAGGATTCAAAAAAGATCTGTCAAGAAGTTGCCAGTGAATCTTGAGTCTCGGTCACAAACAATTTCTTGGGAAACACCCCAATATTTCACAACATTCCTAAAGAATAATTTTGTCGTCCCTTCTGCCAAAAACAGTACTTTGGTGCAGCTATGAACGTACAACACTTCAAAAACCTATTTATAACCACAAGTATAGACCTTGCATCCCCCACTCTGGGTAGGTGGTGATGAAGTCCAATGAGACACTTTCCCACGGATTGGATGTGTTGGCCTTACAAGGCTTAAAATCTTGTTATCTTGTTTTGATGCTAACAAACAAGTGAAATTTAATGTATTTGTGTGAGTAATGATATTTCAGGGCTCATATATGAGAAAGCAAGGTCAAAGTGCTCACAATGATCAAATGAAGCTTAAAAGAGTCAAAGCATGGATTTAAAGATGATATATGAAACCTTGAAGAATATGAGGACATGAATGAGTTGTTGAAAGCCAAGGCATATTAAAGTCAAAAGAGCCAAAGAAAAGCAAAGTGAGGAAGCTCAAAGAATATGAAAGCTTGAAGAAAAGATGGACTCAATCCAAGGACAAAGCATGAAGACTCAAGAATCTAAAATGTTAAAGTCTTAGAAGTTTTCATGTAAGTACTTTAATGTTTAAAATATCGTTTGAAATATTTTGAAGCTCTTAGGTTAACTTCTTGGACCTAGATACCTTTTAAAATACTTGGAAAATATTTTTATAAGGTCAAAAATTATTTTAAAAGGGTTAGAATCATTTTTGGAATGAAAAGCACAAAAAAGAGTTCTTCCAAATGCTGTCAGTTTTTATACAGCCGCATTGAGGTGAATTTTTCTATATCAAAATCTCATTATTTTAAAATGTGTTCAACATAAAAGTTGTAGGATTTTCTCTTAGCTTTATTTTGACACCAAGAACACCTAATTTGGAGTTATACAGAAAAAGTTATTGCCAAAACACTGAAACGGGGTCATTGTTGTCAGACATCTGAACACTGTTCATGGGAGGGACTTCAGATGACTGAACAAACGACCTCAGACGTCTAAAGATTAAGTTCAAATGTCTGAAGATTTTCTGGACAGAATATAAAGAAGGCAGTAGCAGTTCAGACGTCTGAACTCGCGACTTCAGACGTCTGAACATTGTTCAACGGGCAAATTTTTTAAATTCTTATATTTTAAAATATAGCCGTTTGAGCTCTAAACTTTCTAAAATTTTGGGAAACACTTAAAGGAAACTTTTGCAACATGGAAACAAGTTTGAAAGCCTATAAATACATGGTTTTGCAAATCAAAATATATTCAAGAACTGAAAAATCTGTTTTGAGAAGCTGAAGGTACTCTTGTTCTTCCTAAGTTCTCTTGGTCACTCATTGAAAAATTATTTTGCTGAGAATTCTGAAGTGCTGATCCTTCTTTCTCTGAGTTCCTACTACTAATCCTCTTCTAAGAAGGATATTGGTGAATTCTACACTTGAACTTCATTGTATTTCATATTGATATTTTACATTCAAAGTATATAGTGCTGAAATTGTACTAACTTGCTCTTTGAGAGAGTATATTTGTACACAGATCTTATCTTGTGTTTCTTATAGTTCTTTGACGTTCCAAAGGTTGTTTTGATCGTTGGCTAAGCAATGGGACATTGTTTAGAGAAGCGGGCTCTAGCCTATGTAAGGAGTGACCGTACGAGGGAATATCGTTTGGAAAAGGCGGGCTCTAGCCTTAACCAAGTAGTGTTGTAATCGGTATTGTTCCACCCGTCAACGGAACTGAACTAGTGAATCCTTTGGTGGCTTTCCAAAGGCGAGGGCGTAGGCTGGGTATAAGCCAAACCTCGTAAAAATCTCCGTCTCATTCTCTCTTTCCCTTACTCTTTATTTTGAGTGCATATTTAAATTGTGTGGATGGTTTAAATTTGAAAATCATATAAACTACATATATTTGGATATCAAACAAACTTAAGGTTTAATTTTGATTTGGGTTGCGGAAACCGAAAGAGAGTACGTTGGTTACACCATATCTTACGGAAACCATACAGGAGTACGTTACTTGGTTAACATCCCAAAGATAAATTTACCAAGAGTTTAGTTGAGTTTTAAATATTGAGAAGAGGGTAGATATTGTGTTGATTGAATGTTATATTGCACATCATATTGAAGAAATAAAACCATATATACAGGGCTTACAATTTCATATCCAGGGCTGACAACAAAAGGTATATTGTGATTGAATGGTATAAAAGCTTGAGATTGATTGGATAGTGTTTGTATTCCAAGAGTGCTAAATCTTGAATGATTTCATCAATTTAATAATGCTGCAGTGAACTTATATTTGATAAATAAAGTGTGGTTGTGTTGGTGTGGAGATTGTGATTAATTGATTGAATGTTCTATTAGTTGTGTGGTTGATTAAAGAGATTAAGTTGTTGTGTGATTGGTGAAATTAAATAAACAAGTTAAAGAATTGGTTAAAAGAAATAAAGAAGTTAAGGATTCTTAAAAGAAGTTAAAAGAAAGTTTTAAAAGCCAATTCACCCTCCCCCTCTTGGGAAGCTATTCCTAATTTTAGGATGGTACTGGTAGGGGCTGCAGTTCAATGAGACACTTTCCCATGGTTTGGATGGTACTGGTAGGGGCTGCAGCAGCCCGCCCTGCAATCTTCCTCCGCTCCACCTTGTCTTGTTGGCAAGTGAGACAAGTTCGAGTATAATGAACCACATCATCACACATGTGCGGCCAATAATACCTTGCTTCAGTAGTTTTGTCATTGGAGTCATTCTCCACAAATACTCCTCTACGAACTTTCTATAATTGTTGGCAAGGCCAAGAAAGAAACGCAACTCCTTCATTGTTGTGGGGATCTTCCATTCTTGAATCGCCCTTACCTTCTCCATATCCCTCCAGATATGACCTTGCTAAATCACATGACCAAGGAATTTGATGCTCCATTAGCAAAAAAGCACTCTTTCTTCACATACAGACTGTTCCTCCTTAGCCTGTCGAACACCTTCCATGCTCTTCATGTTTCC
The DNA here is from genome assembly GCF_029873635.1 of Malania oleifera. Classification (NCBI taxonomy): domain Eukaryota; kingdom Viridiplantae; phylum Streptophyta; class Magnoliopsida; order Santalales; family Ximeniaceae; genus Malania; species Malania oleifera. The sequence goes on along the minus strand of NC_080422.1, from coordinate 56,565,593 downwards.
TCTGAAACAACACTGGTGCTCCAAACGGTGCTTTGGAAGGGCGAACATATCCCGCTTCCAACAACTCATCAATTTGTTTCCTCCACTCTCCTAGCTCTGGAGGCACCATCTGATATGGCCCTTTAGGAGGTGATTTCACTCCTGGCAATAACTCGATCCCATGCTCCACAGCCCGTCATGGAGGCAAGTTATGAGGCAGCTTATCCGGCATCACCTCCTTTTGCTCATCCAACACCGCACGGATGGTCATAGGCACTAGCTCTTGGCCTACTTGTTCATCTACCACCACCGTGGCCAGATATGTCTAGTCACCCTTTCTCAATCCCTTCTTGAGTTGCATGGCTGAAAGGAACTTCCCATCGTCTCCTTTCGTTGCAACGGCTTGCACCATGCACTAGTGATCTCCCCTCATACATAGGGAACTAGAAGAAGGCATCAACACTACCTTCGTCCCCCTTAGGAATTCCATTCCCAAAATGACTAGAAAGTCATCCAATGGCACCGCTAAGAAATTCGCATAACCTTCCCACTGTCCTACTTCGCAGTCACTTGCTTGGCTACTCCCAAAGTAGGTTGGGCTAGAGAATTCACTGCTTTCATGCGTCCTATATCTTTCTCCAAGGATAAGTTGAGTCTCCATGCGTCTAGCTACGAAACAAAATTATGAGTAGCCCTAGTATCCACCATAGCACGGGTACTCTCCCCATTAATCCTTGAGACCACAAATATCAGTCCTTTTGCTTGTGTAACTTTTGGAGCTTCGCTTGCTTTTCCAATGCACTCACCTAACGCATTGCACCCACCCTCGGGTTATCCTCCTCTTCCCCATCACTTTCCACCACTTGTCCCGAAGTGGATGCTTGTAAGGCATTGAGTAATCCTTCGTGTGGGCACTCAATAATTTTGTGAGGGCCTCAACACAAGAAGCATGAAATTTTACCCTTTCCATTGGGTGTGTTGAACCCTCGAGACGATGAAGCTTCCTTTGAAGTTGATGCTTTATAGTCGGCTCCCCTACTTTTGGGTTTGCCCTTCTTGAAATACTTTCCATTGTTTCCCCCTCCGCCAAACTCTTTGGACGAAGCGGTATATCACTAGCGTAGTCAGTCAAGCTTTTTGCGGCAGCTTGTGCGGTAGACAAGTCTTGAACTCTTCGCCCATGAAGTTCAATTCTTGCCCATGGCTTCAACCCCTCAAGAAAATAGAATAGCTTGTCCTTCTTGGACATGTCCTTGATATCCAACATCAAAGCAGAAAATTGTTTCACATATTCCCTTATTGACCCAGTATGCTTGAGGTTTCTTAACTTCTTCCTAGCATTGTACTCAACATTCTCAGGAAAGAATTGGGCCTTGAGCTCTCTCTTCAAGTCTGCCCAACTATCCACCACACAGTGTCCATTTTCAATTTCATTGTACTTGGTACGCCACAACAATTTGGCGTCACCAACCAAGTACATGGTCACAGTATCCACTTTCACTTATTCTGAGGCCATCCTCACAACACGAAAATACTGCTCCATATCAAACAAGAAGTTCTCCAACTCCTTGGAATCACGGGCGTCCTAGGTTCTGGTACCTTGGCCTTGCTAAACTGCAGAGTGTTAAGAGTTTCCCATACCAAGAACCATCAAATTCATATTTACATCCAGATCAACTATCCGTGACTGCAAAGTTTCCACAGTCTGGTGAAAGTCCTCTGACATTTCACCTATCAATCTTGCTTGATGCTTTTGCGATTCCATCACTTCATCAACAAGTCCCCTCAGTTGGGCCATCTCCGCGGCCACATTGTTGGCTATTGTCTCAGCCTGTGCTTCCAGCATGCTAATTCATCAGCAATGGTTTGTGCCATGGCCATTTACTAAAGCTTTCCCAATCCCACAATGAAGGTAACTGAATTCATGTAGCAACTAACCGTGCTCTGATACCAGGTGTCACGGACCGACTATTTTAACACCTTTGTGAAGGGACCGTGCGACGCTAGCTAAAGCACTCTTGCTTAACCAGCCAGCCTATCGTTTACCACAAAACACTTTCATTAGCATTCAATCAAATATCAGCGAAAGCAGTAAGCAATTATGAAAGCAGTGACAAGCAAGCAACAAACATTGAAGCAATGTAATTCATTAACAACACCTCCGTTAACATTGTGTGTTTAGCGAGGGAGGCAAGTAGGCTAAACATGTTGACAATAACTAGTGAGTTTTACAAGATTGATGAACACTCACCCTCCCCTAAAAAGCTTTATATGCAAATCTCATCCTGGCACTAAGAAACATCAAAATGACCGAGGAATCATACTGCCTTATTTGGCATACAAAGAAACTAATACTAGAAAATAAACCTACACTAGTATTTACATGATGGAAACCCATCCCAAACGTATGAGACAAGCAGTCACAGGCAAGCATAATGCCCTGAACAAGCTCCGCTCGTGACAGCATTGATCTGCTTCAAACCTGATTTATCTGAATTGGTTTCAATACTACGTGTTTTTTTTTTCTTTTTCCCTTATCCTCCCTAATCAGTCCTCGAATCAGATTTTCTGGTTGGTTTGAGAGTCCTTTAAGGATACCCTCCCTTAGGGTTAGGTTGTGCAGCATCCTTGGCAGGAATCTGTGTGTTTTCATGGTCATTTGCTGATGTGAACTCAGTTGTACTCTGCTTCTAGTATGCTACTGCTGCTGCTGTTCCTCTGTCACTCTGTTTGTGGTTTGCCAATGATGCTGTTTTGATGACACATATTCATGATTGATTTCTTGAAATATTGTACCGATTCTGGTTGGTTTCGATTGGTGTTCAAATATTAATTTCCTGTTTTTCTCTGCATTTGTTTCCAGTTGCTGCCAGTCATAATGCCTGGAGCTGCTGCCAGGTTGTTTGTTAGATGCCTGCAGTACTTTGCTGTGGTCTGCCCTGTTCTTGGGGGTCAAGTAATTCCTACTAGGATATTGAAAGCTCAATTCTGTAGTCATAGCTGCCTATTGAAATTCTGGATTTTGTGAAGTTTGAAGTGTGGTAAGTTATGGCTCTTTTTTTTTTTTTTTTTGGGAAGTCCTGAAAATGCTGTTCATGTTAGTGTGTGCTGCCTCACTACGCAAGCTCCTTTCTGCAATAAGTCAACCATGGATACTACCTCTAACTATAGCAAGGGAAGTTTTGGAGGATAAGGACGAGGCTTGGATTGTGATCGTGGAAGTAGTTGTGTAATACGACAAGGAGTTCGTCATGGCAATTCTCGCATTTCTACACATTGAAGCAAGGAAAATCATACCATTAATCGCTATAGGGATCCCCTTAGGAAACCAGCTAGGGCCAATAAGTCTCTAGAGAAAGGAGACTTTACTATTGAGACTTCAAACGCACCTAGTCACTCCACTAGGGAATTGAGTACATCATCCACCATGTCCTAAGAGGAATTTAACAATCTTTTTGCAAGGTTCAACTGAAGGGACTTGCGGAATAGCCTTAAGATCCGGCTGTAGTGCATACGGATAACAAAAAAAATTAATCTGATCATGCAAACCCTAATTACGTGATTAGGATTATACCTGCGAGATCTATTTGGTTTGATCCTAAATCTGCAAGTGCGAAAACAAGCTCTTGAAGAAGACCAGGAATCTTCTACTGTATTCTTTGAACACACCTTGCTCCTGAGAAAGTGGGCTCGTTTGAAGGCACGTCTTGTTGCTAAAGGGTATACTCAGGTGTATGGTTTGGATTATTCCGACACTTTTTCTCTGGTTGCCAAACTTATATTAGTATGTATGTTCATCTCCTTGGCTACCACTTGCCATTGGCCTCTACATTAGTTAGATGTAAAGAATGCCTTTTTGCATGGTAATCTTGAGGAGGAGGTCTATATGGAGCAACCACCTAGGTTTGTTGCTCTGGGAGAGTCAGGCTTAGTGTGTCAACTCAAGAAGGCACTATATGGTTGAAAACAGTCTCCTAGAGCATGGTTTGGTCTATTCATTGTTGTAGCACTTGAGTTTGGTCCTTGACAGTGTACAGTGGATCACTTTTGTGTTTTATCATCATACTTCATCGAGTAGGAACCTTCTTGTTGTGTATGTGGTTGATATTGTTGTTACAGGTGATGATGATAAAGGTATTCAGAGTCTCAAACTTTTTCTACAGACTAAGTTTCAAACCAAAGATTTGGGACCATTGAAATACTTCTTGGGATAGAAGTATCTAGATTTTGTATGGGAACTGTTTTGTCACAAAATAAGTGTGTTCTTGATCTGTTGGATGAAACTAGATTATTGGGATCCAGACCGGTTGATACACCCATAGATCCTAACAGCAATTTAGAGACAAATATGGGCGATTTGTTGCCTAATCGTGGACGATATTGGAGACTTGTTGGAAAGTTGAATTATCTCAGTCACTTAGTCGTACATATCTTTTTGCAACAAGTGTTGTGAGTCAATTTCAGAATTCTCCGAGGACAAGTCCCTGGGTTGCAGTAATTCACATCTTAAGATATCTCAATGGTGCACTTAGGAGAGGTTTTTTATATCGAGATCAAGGTCACCCTTATATTTAGGGATATACATATGTAGATGGGGTTGGGTCGCCTTCCAACCTAAGATCCACAACGGGTACTGTATCTTGGTTGGAAGTAATTTGATTTCTTGGAAGAGTAAGAAACAAACTATGGTGGCCAAGTCAAGTACTGAATTAGAGTATAAAGTTATGGCTCACACTAGTTGACAACTTGTCATGTTGGAAGAATTGGGTTTTCCACATTTTCAGCCTATGAAGTTGACGTATGATAATCAAGATGCTCTTCATATTGCCTCCAACCTGGTCTTTCATGAGCGAACAAAACACATTGAAGTTGATTGCCATTTTGTTCGGGAGAGATTTGTGCAGATGCTCATTACTACCATTTATGTGAAATCCGATATGCAACTTGCTAAATTGTTTACTAAAGCTTTAGGGGGTGCTCGTGTTGAAATTTTTTGTAACAAGTTAGGAGCATATGATATTTATGCTCTAGCTTGAGGGGAGTATTAAAGGTTATTTTAGTCTTTTCGCATTACTATTAAGTGTGTTAGTATGTTAATTAGTGAGAGTTAATAAGGGTATTATGGCCATCAAAATGTATTTGATTTGTGTTATAAACAAAAGGAGAGACCTATCTTTCAAGTTAGGTCATTCATTTAATCAAAATCTTAACAATAACCTTTATGAGTTCTTGAGTACCTAACAAGGACACATTTAACAGCATGAGGAGAGAGCTTGTCATATCTAGTATGTGGAACATGAACAAAGCATGTGCAACCAAATACACAAGGCATGATAGAGAACATGGATGTTTCTAGATACATGATGAAGGGTATTTCTCCCCCAAGAACACGACAATGTCCTATTGAGCAGAAAACAAGTTGAGTATTAGCCCAAAAAGTTTAAGGAACATGCATTTGAAGGAGGAGAGAGGCTATGTCAAGTAAATGTCTATTTTTTCTTTCAGTTACTCCCTTCTGCTGACAAGTATGAATGCATGATGTTTGATGAATAATCTCTTTGGCCAACTCATTTTGAACAAATTCAAGTGCATTATTAGATTGAAAATTTTGAATACCAATGCCAAATTGAGTTTTTATTTCTTTCTAGAATTGTGTAAAATTCATTGAATATTTAAGACCTATCTTTTAACAAAAAAAATCCCGGTCATATGCGAAAAAATCAAACACAAAGGACACAAGTATTGATGACCAGTCAAATTCTCGACCCTACACATACCACAAATATCTAAATTAATAAGAGAAAATAATGATTTGCCATAAGACTCAACTATAGACGAAAAATATGCCCCAACATGCTTTCCCAACTGACATGTAATACACTCAAAACGAGAAATAGACTTGTGCATGGGAAAAACTTGTTGTAGTTTTTGATGGAATGGATGACCTAGGCGAGCGTATCACTGATCAAAAGAAACACCATAAGTAGAAATTGAGTAAGCGGTACGATGAGAACTAGAGCAATCACCACCACCATCGAAATACTACAAGCCATCCTTCTTTCAAGGCCTCCACCAATCCTCTCCTTCATCTGGAGATTCTAAATAACACATTGAGAAAGAAAGAAAGTAATAGAACAATCATGAGATTTTGTTAGTTGACTACCTAATAATAGGTTCAAGGAGAATTTAGGCACATATAAGACAAAGGAAAGAGACATACAAAACAAGAGAATATTGCCACAAATAGAAATAGGTGTCACTAAACTAACAGCAAGAGTAACCTTAGAGTGTAAAGTAATGGGTTTCAAGGACTGAAATAAATTAGGACTACTTATCATATGGGAGGAAGCACCATAATCAATAACTTATAGCGAAGAGGATTAAGAGGCAAGAAGCCTAGTTGTACCTGAATGAGCCACAGTAGCATTAGATGTAGAAGATGGAATTGTTGAACTATACGAACAAGATTTTTAAACTCTTCTCCAAACATGGAAGATGATGTACTCAACTCCCTAGTGGAGTGACTAGGGGCACATGAACTTTCAACAATGGAGACACCTTCAGCAACAGACTTATTAGTCCAAGTTGGTTTCTCGTGGAGATCCCAACAGCCATCAACAATATGTTTTTTCTTATCACAACATGTGCAAATTTGAGCATTGCCACAACAGGCTTCTTGTCCAGAATCCAGATACACTACCTCTGCCTTCCAAACCTCGTCGTTGTCCTCCAACACTTCCCCTACTGCAGTTGGTGGTGGTGCTAAACATGGCTGAACTATCACAAGAAGAAGTTTGAGGAGAAGATTGAGAGCCATCTTTGGTGATCTATTGGATTCTAATCTAGCATATCTCCATTCCTGGATGGTATAGATTCACTGGCAAGAATCCGATCACAGATGGGTTGAAGCTCAGAATTCAACGCAGACCAAAACTTGGCAGCAAAAAATTCTGCCCTTTGCCCCTTAATAATCTCAATGTTAGAACTAACTAGTTTATAGATGTTTAGTTCCTCCTACATACTCTTCAAAGTGCTATAATACTCACTAATGGACCTACCCTTTTGGTTATATTTTAAAAAACCTCTCATATAGATCAAATATACGAGTTTGATTTTTATCTAGAGAGAAGCTTTCATGAAGATCAGCCCACACAGCCTTAGTTGCTCTACAAAACATCACATTCGCAACAATTTGTGGCTCCATGTTATTTCACAACAACACAAGCAACATATCATTCTCTTTCATCCAATCTTCATAACCCTTGGAGTCTGGAATCGGAGGAGACTGCAACAAATACTTGTACTTCCCTTCCACATTAATATACGTACACACTGCCGGACAACACAACAGGTAGTTGGAGGATCCATCCAATTTGATGGCTGTGATCTGTACATTCACAATACCAGCCGAAGCTCTCTCTGTTGATGCTACCAAAACCACCCCCTATACACTACAATCAGCACACATCAGTATCAGGAATGAATAATACGGCAACGATGGAGAATCAGGTAGCACACAAGCACAACGGGCACTTAACAAACTACATGATAGCACAGCAGGAGCAGGAATTGTTGCTGGCAGCAACTAGAAGAAAGTGCAAAGTCATCGAACACCAATCAAAACCAGTCAGCAACTGAAACAAGATTGCAAGCAAGCAAGCAATCACAAACACGTAAAATTAAAATAGCTTCATCATGTCAACATCAGCCTACAGCAGAACAGCACAAGCAGTATACACAAAACAGAACATAACAGCTTGACATCAGCAAACCACAAAAACAGACAACATCCCGTCAAGGATGCTGCACAGCCAAACCACGATGAAAAAGGGTCCCTAAATGACTCTAAAACCAACCAGAAAATAAGATCTGAGAATTAATTAGGGGAAGACGAGAAAAAAAAATGAAAAACAGAGCATCCAAATAAACAGCTGATAAATCAGATTTAGAGGTGACTAATGCTCTGATACATGTCGTAAAGTTAGAGATGGAGGAGAGAAGAAGAAAAGAAGAAGAAAGCAAGAGAAAGAAGGAGGCGGAAGTTTCCTGGAGACTTACGTACAGCTCTAGGCCTGCCCACTCTTTTATATTAATAATAATACAAGGGCAAAAATAGCCCCACTCACACAACCTAATTACTGAAATAACCTATTCTCTTCTAACATACAGAATTTTCAAAAATCTCTAATGAAAGTTCGGGAATCTAAATATTTTTTTCTTTTGGATCTCGAAAGAATTACATTCAAATAGAGATTAGTGAAAATTTTGTAGGTGAGAACAAGAGAACCTCATACAATAAAGAACAACAAACCAAGCCTTAAGCACCACTAGTTGGGAGTCAACTACATGAATCCTTTTCTGCCAATTTACATTATCTAAATTTAAAATCTATTAAATCCTTACTCACTATTTCATTCCAAATTAATTTAGGTGTACCCCAATCCCTTCTTCTGCCGCTAAATAGCTCACTCCTATCTTGTGTACTATTTGACTAACATTGCACATTCTCAAGCAATCTAAGCCGCCTATCCCGTATCTTATCTTGGTGCTATGCTGAGCTCACAGCAAATATGTTCATTCCTTAATTTATGTTTTAATGTTATCACCTTCATCTACCTTAGCATTCTCATTTCAGAAACTTCTACTTTTTGGATATGTTGTTTCTTAGTTGCCTAACATTCTAATTCATACAGCATAGCTGGTCTTATAGTTGCTTTATAAAATTTTCCTTTTAGTTTTAAGGGTATTCTATCATAGAGCCCGCCCAAAGTGCTTCTCCATTTTACCCAACCTGCTTGGACACAATCCATTGCATCTTCTTTGATTTCTCCTTCAGCTTTCATAATAGATCCAAGGTATTGAAATCTACTAGTGCTGTTAATTTCTTGCCCATTATTTTTAACTTTTTCTTCAATATTCCTCCTACCATGAATGAAAATACATTTCATATATCCTGCCTTATTTCTAATTATGCTAAAACATCTAGATTCTAAAGGTTTTGTCCATAACTCTAACTTAGATTCTACTCCACCCCTAGTTTTATCAATCAAGACAATATCATCTGCAAACAACATGCACCACCAAACCTCATTTAGGATACTCCTAGTAAATTAATCCATTACTAGTACAAAAAATAAGAGCTCAAAGCATATCGTAGTTGTACACCTTGGGAATTCCCTTAGAATCCCCACCACACCTATAGTCCTAACGCTAGTCATTACTCAATCATACATATCCTAATACAAGCATACCTACCTTTTTTTTTTTGAAAAATCCACCATAGAAGCCTAGATACCCTATCATAAGCTTTCTCTAAATGAATAAAAATCATATACAAATCCCTTTTCATATAAACTTATCCATTAACTTCTTAAAAGATATACAGCTTCTGCAGTTTATCCCCCACACATAAAACCAAATTGTTTTTGAGACCCTCGTTCCTAACCTTAGTATTTGCTATATTACCTAGCTCCACAGTTTCATTGAATGACTCATAAGTTTAATTCCACGGTAGCTATTACAATTTTGAATAGCTCCTTTGCTTTTGTATATAGGAATTAAAGTGATTTTTTCATAAACAAATAAATTTTATTAGAAAGAGCGAAATGTAAAAGAAGAAAAGGAAAAAGAAGGAGAATAAAAATCCTCCATTTACATCAAAAGGAAATAATTACTATTAAAGCTTGATATACATTGTTGGCACACAACCTAGCAGCTTAAGCTTTTAGGTAAAGTATTAATCTAACATGTTATCAGAGCTAGTTACCAGGAGGTCCTGGGTTGTAGTCTAGTTGCTGCATTTATTGTGTGGTGTTTAAAAATAGAATTATTGTATTCACTGTAATGGTTTTTATTTTTCGTGTGTTTATCTCTCCACGTGCTATCGAGTTGCACGTGTGGGGGAGTGTTAAAACTTGACATACATTGTTTGCCCATAACCGACTTAAGCTTTTAGGTCAACTGGTAATCTAACAATTACAAAGCTCAGTCCAAGTCCAAAACCAAACCCAATGCAATAGGGCCAACTAGTCCCAATGCATGTCTTACAAAGAGATATGTCTAAAGAATCCATTTTTTGACACCCACAAGGACGCAAGATAAATCACTCTACTCCAAAGCAAGTTGTTAGACAGCCACACCTTTGAATATTCTAGCACTCCTTTCCTACCAAAAAAACCAAATAATCGCCATAATAGAGCATCACCAGAAAGCTTTCCTATCCTTTCCTTTACCAAAACCTCTAAATGTGATGAGGGGCAAACTCAGTTCTCACCAAATATACCAAATAATTTATTCCAAATAGCCACTGTGAAAGGACAATGAAGAAACAAATGTGGACAAGTCTGCCCACTCCTCAAACAAAGGACACAAATGTCCAATGACAGGACTTTATTCAGTCTTCTCATCAGAAGCAAGTCATTGGTGTTAATTCTTTCAAGTATCACAATCCAAATGAAATTTTTATTTTCAAGAGAGCTTTGGCTTTCCAAATCAATGGATATAAAGCAAAATTATCTGCAGTAGGATCATGGGTCAAATAAGAGAAAAAGGATTTACAACAAAATTCCCCAGTTCAAGTTCCAACCCTTACGTCACTCTCCAAATGAGCATGAAGAGAATCAAGCAGCCTAGTCAAGAAGGCGAACTCATTAATCTCTCTTTGAGATATCTCCCAAAATGGAAAATATAAGGATGCCTATCTACTTGCAAAAGAAGAAAAGCATAAATAAGGGTATCATGAAGATACTAACTTGCTCCCTATTTCCCCTCCAATGGTCTTCCTAAAAATGAATTTGCTCCCTATTTCCCGTTGAATTACTGGGCTTAAGGAAAGAAATAATCATAAATATGAGATACTAACTTCCAAGGACTCGAATAAGTAAATATTAATTCCAACTTTAGCGCCCCAGCCATTTTGCAGCATTCCAAATTTACTGTGAATTACCTTATGCCAAAGAGAATTAAGTTCTAAAGGAAATCGCAATAACCATTTGCACACCGAAGAGATTTTTTCAACACCAAATTTCCAACACCCAAGCCTCCCTCCCTTTCAAGCCTACAGACAATCTCCCATCCTACAAGATGATCTCTACTACCCTCTTCCCCACTCAACCATAAGAAATCCCTCTTTAACTTCTCAAGACCTCCCCCCCCCCCACCAGTCTTGCAGGGATTCTAAAAGGAGAAAGGCAATACAAAGGTATAGAAGATAAAACCACGTGAATGAGGGTGATACGGCTCCTCTAGAGTGAAGAATGCTACTTTCCATCACTCCAATCTCCTACCTACTCTCCCAAAAATAGGGTTCTAGAAGGATTCAGCATTGGGATTAGGGACACCTATATACGTAATAGGCCAAGTCAAAACAGCATACCCCACTAGCCTAACAAAAAGATCCATATCAATACCAAGACCCACTAGACCACTCTTAGAAAAAATTAATTTTTAGCCTGAACACTTTCTCAAATAGCTGTAAGATAGTCGACAAGTTAAAGAACCATCCCTCATATCTGATAGGAAGAGAATAAATATCATCAGTAAACTGAAGATGCGAAATGATGCAATCCTTTAACCAACCTTTTTTTCACCTCCACCAACCCTCTATCTACACCTCTCCCAATCATTCTACTCAAACTATCCACTGCAATAGTAAATAGAAATGGAGAGAGGGTATCTCCCTATGTGAGAACCCTAGATACATGATACCAAGACTTAGCCTCATTGCTAACCAAGACCCAAAAAAAAAAAAAGAAAAGCCACAAAAGATAAACACACTTTTCTCCACCTCAGGCCAAAATCTTTTCTAGCCATAAATTTATCCAAGAAACTCCAACTCACCCTATCATAAGCTTTCTCAAAGTCCAATTTCAACACAAGCCACCTCTTTTTCTTTTCTTTTTTTTCAAACAGCATCCCCAACAACTGCATTAGCTATCAAGGCACATCTAGGATTTTTTTTATTACTTATAAAAGCACTTTGACTAACAGAGATAATGTCCTCCAAAATAGTAGCCAATCTTTTAAATAGCAACTTAGCCATGATCTTATAAACACTAGTTACCAAACTAACTGGTCTAAAGTCCTTGACCTTAACAGCTTAACTACACCTTTTTTGGGCACCAAGGTCATAAATGTAGAATTCATACTCCTCCTAACCACTCCATTATTAAAGAATTCAAGAAAAATTTTAAGAATGCCTCCCTTCAATATCTCCCAACTATACTAAAAGAAAGTCATTGTAAAGTCATCTAGCCCATGAGCCTTTTCTCTATCCATCTCAAAAATCAATCTTTTAATCTCCTCCTCCTCAAAAGGTTTCTCAAACCAAGCAGCATTTTCAACGGATATAGGACACCAACCCAACCCCTCAACCATAATTCTACCCTCATCCACCTAAAAACAACTTGTTCAAACTCATTGGATAACCAAGCTCGTCTACCAACAATATCCTCAGAAAGAGGTCCCTCAACATATCTATCAATCGCACCCATTTCCTCAAGAATGCCTTTTTTCCTAGATCAAACATCACCAAAAGACTCCAAATTCCAAAATTTTAAAATTTTTTAAATACGTTTTTCTATTCATTAGGGAAAAAAAAAAGAGAAAAAAACTTCCCAGCCTTCCGCAATGCACTCTCCCCACCAATTCCTAACCTGATTCTGAAAGTCAAGATGGGTCAACCACATATTTCCAAATCTAAATGGAGTAGGACCCTATCTAACAATTTTAGATTTAAGAACCAAAGGACAATGGTCAAAAACCACTATAGGAAGTACTTATAGAATAAGAGTGGAAAAAGTATCTCCCCAATCAATGGGAAATAGAAACCTATCAATCCTAGTATGACCTAGTGCCATCAATGAACCAGGTAATTGGGCATTCAAGAATGGAATATCTCTAAGATCACACTCCCTAATAGATGTATCAAAACTCTCATACTAGAGGTAATTCTAGAACTTGTCATTTCTCATTATTGGATCTTATGGCATTAAAATAACACCCTTTCCCCCCCCTAAAAAAACCAAATGGGGAGAGCACAAACCATAGACCACAAATTCATCCCACAAAATACCCTCAAACATGGTATATTCGGTCCATAAACTGAGGTAAACCACCATTGGCCCTTATCTAACATGCAAATAATCAAACACAAAAAAGGAACCAATAAGAACATCCATTTTTTTTGTAGCAAACCTAGTGTTCCAAATGATCACAATACCCCCTGAGGATCCCATGGATGCAAACCAAACCTAGTTTTGAATCTAGACCCCCAAATACTCCCAACAAGACAACCATCCACCACCTCCAATTTGGACTCTTGAAGCATAACAACATTTAGGGCAACCTCAACAAAGGGAGTACTCCAGCCACAAGGCTCCTCGCTTTATGTGGTAGGGGGAGAGTTGTCACAATGTACATAGCCTTACCTCTGCTTTTATGCAGAAAAGTTGTTTTGCTGGACTCAAACCCGTGACCATCCGGTCAAAAAGGAGCAACCTTCTCATTGATCCAAGGCTTGCCCTCCTGGGGCAACCTTAACAATGATGTCTTTTATCTGACAAAGTTTATTAAGGCAGCCCAAACCCCCCACATTCCAACTCTAATATCTTCACCCTATCACCTTGCTCCCCCCCCCCCCCCTCCATAATTTATGTTAGAGGCTAATTTTTGCAATTCTTTCTCCACCCTCTTATTTTTCCTTTCATAGGTTCTAAGAGAAGCAACAATATTTATAGTTTATTATGTGTTTAGTTAGTTGGGTTAAGGGATTTTTGGGTTCCAAGGGTATGTTTTTAGGGTTTTATATGTAATTTATGTGAAGAAGCTTTCTTATAAATAGTGTGAAAGGCATGTTGTAAGCAGTTGATGTTGAATTTGATTTGAAGTGAAAGTATGTTTCCCCATCGTATCTACTCTCTTCTCTCTTCTTCTTCAATCCTTCTCCCTACAATTTTTCATGGCTGCAGATCCTTGATGCTTCCCCTGCATCACTTGGCCAAAAGGATTAACAACAGAACAGCCTATCCCATCTAGAAGCTCCTGTGCATCTCATCTGTCTCTCTCATCTACCATGGATCAAGAGTTAAAGCCCCTTCTATAGGATCTAATTCTCTTTGGCAAAAAAGGTAATTCTTTTCAATAAAGTAAACCACAGGTGCAAATAAGATACCTTTGCCCAAATTAATAAACTTATTGCAAGTAATAGAAGTATCAATCCCAGATTTAAGATCAGTCCTAGAATTAAATAAAAATTACGAGAGTAATTAACCATATGATTTTCATCAGCCAAAGCTTCCTCATCAAAAATATTTCCTGTACCCATAGAAAAACTTGAAAAAATCTTACCCAGTTGTTCAGAACAAAAAGACCCACTAAAAGTCTCTGCCTCTGGCACGGGTGCCTCCTTTGAGATTTCACTTTGATAAACATCCAGACAATTATTGAGATCCTCAGGACCTTCTGAGTTTTCCAAATATTTCAGCTGAGAAGGAATCAAACAAGCATCCTCAAATTCCCGAATATATTCCGAAGCAAATTATGATCTTCATCCCAATCATCCAATTCAGTGTTGCAGCTCTGTTTTTCCTTAACATTGTGCTGTATATTCCACAAGTTTTTGTATGATCCCAATCTTTTTTCAAAGATCTTTCTTATCTACATTTTCTGGATTTCCTTCTACACATCCAGCTGCATCATTACTGTTTCGGAAAGTCTAAAGGTTAGTTGCAGAAGCACCTCTCTTTACTTTTAGTGCTGTCCGCAGTTCTCCCTTATTGGTTGAAAAGTTGCTTAAATCCATATTGTCTTAGTGTCCCTGAACTCTCTAACATTTCCACATCCCCCTTCATATTCACTGAGATCTTCGGCACGTTAGCAACAGATTTTCCCTTTTTAACTTTCAATGGTATCTGTCAAACTGGTTGAAAGGTTGCACCTATCCATCTTCACAGAATCTTCCTCCCCCTTTGAATTCAGTAGCATCTCCACATCCCTATTCAACTTCATTGGGGTCTTTGGTAAGCCCTTCTTCTCCAACTCACCTGGGTGGATCACTCCCAAGCCCCCAACAGTCAAGGTAGTCCCCTCATTTGGTTCTGGGTTTTTATCTGTACTGGGTTTTTCTTTTTCCACCCAACCTAAACCCATTGATCCAGCCCATTTAAACTCTCTAGGGCCTTCCAGACAAACAAGCTTCAAAACAAGGCCACCAGGCCCAAATCATGTGATATACAACTTATCATCCACTTCCAATATTTTCAGTCCAGTAGTTTTAGGAAAGAAATCTCCAAAATTTGAATCAGATTGGGGCCTAGTTAATGCCGGAGAATGTCTCCCCCCAAGACTTACTCTTTCCAAATTAGAGGGCTCACCTTTCTGAATTTTCTGACCAGAGCCACAGGAATTTCCTCATCTCCAATCAATCACAGCTCCATTCTTCAAAATCTCTACATAACTAGGCTCATTCAATACCCCATTATACATAAGTCCTTTTCCTTCTCACTTCTCTACATCAATAGAGTCGCACTTTCTACTTGATAAAACCAAAGCTTCCTGATTATTCTGTTGTATTTTGCCTTCACCTCCTTTCAATGAGTTGCAGAAGATCCACCAACCTGAGGCTTCCTTGCCCTCTGGAATTCACAAATAAAATATTCCCTCAGAATATAGCAATTTCTCGACAAATCATCTGTCCATATATGTTTGACACAAATTGAATGATCAAAGATCCTCCTGAAAATTTCTTCTTCTTTATCCAAGGAAATTTGGTGCTCTGCGTCTAAAACTACAATAATTGTTCCTGGGTCCATCAGACCTCATTATCTAGCAGTACACAGCGAGAGAATTTTTCCTAGACCGCTCCAAAATTCTGAGAGCTCACGATGAAGGAACCATTCAAAGAGAAAAACTTCCTGTCTATCATGAATGAAGTAGGCATGGTGAAGTTCTGGTTAATAGCATAAGGGGAATAAGGGTATAGGTTTCAATGAGTGGTTAAAGAGACGACTTTGGATGTTTCTGGTGGTGGATGAGATAGACAAAAGTTTCTGGTGGTAGCCAAGGAATTTCTGGTGGACAAAAAGAGGATTATAATGGTAGATGAGAAGTTCGGTTAGTATCAAATGATGGAAACAGAGGCGACGATGTTCTTACAGTATGAAATAACAAGGGGCAACAATTTTCAATCTCTATGAGTGGGTCGTGGGGCGAATGAAGATTGTGAGAAGAAGGTTTTTGGGAATAAGGGTTTATAAATAGGAAAGGGAAGGAAATCACCATGCTCGCAGTCTCGAAGGGGGGAGATGCCAAGAGGAAGGGGGAAGACACAGGAGGAGAGCATCACAAACTGCTGTTGGAGTAACTATATTAAGAACAACCAACCCATAGAGAGAACTGGGAATGCTTCACTGGTATTAAAACATAGTAGTCAAAAGTGCACCTGTGCGAGGCGCAGAGGAGCGACAAGGCTAGCACCTCATTCCTGTTGAGGCGAGATGATTATAAAGAGGCGCAGGCAGGCGCACTGATGCGCCAGATGCTGTGAGTAACGGCTTAAAATTTTTGAAGCTGTTAATTAAGAAAATGTAGCCAGAATGAGCCCTAACCCTCTTCCAGCAATCCAGCGTTTGACTCAAACCAGCCCTACTGCCCTAGCCCTTCATCTTCGAGCCTTCGACTCAAACCAGTAGGATTTATCTTCAACCCTTTGAACCAGCACGAAACCAGCCAGAACCCCTCTTCTTCAACCCTTCGAAGCAGTCTGACACCAGCAGGAGCCCTTCCTCAGTTCGTCTTTGAGCTTCAAATCAGCAGGAGCTTCGTGAGTTCATCTTCGAGCCTTTGAATCATGAGTGGTCAGTTCATCTGCTTCAAAGTTCAAACTATTGTCAGTTCATCTGCTTCAAAGTTCAAACTAGTTGTCAGTTCATCTGCTTCAAAGTTCAAACATTCTCCTCCTTCTTTTTCACTTCTTCTTCTTCTTCTTCTTCTTCAGTTCTTCTTCTGCTGCTTCTTCTTTTTCAATTCTTCTTCTGCTTCTTCTTCTTTATCAGCTCTTCTTCTTCAGTTCTTCTGCCTCTTCTTCTTTTTCAGTTCTTCTTCAGTTCTTCTGCTGCCTGCTGCTTCTTCTTGTAATTATATGTAGTTTAATGCAAGTTTATAACCAATATATAACATTTTTTTTACTCAATTTAGTTGCTTCTTATTTTATTGTACTCATTTCTTTTGATGTTGAACTATGTTGATGCTCTTGGACCTTCGGCCTGGCAATTTCATTAAATTTCCAATTTTGGTATTGAATATTTTGGCATTTTAAATTCTAATATTACTATTGATGTGTTCATATATCAATTACCCACCAAGTAGGCATTGTACACAATTTTAAAAGGTGAGGCACGCGCCTTCGCCTTGCGCCTCAGCTCCAAGTATCCTTTATGCCTCGGTGCTCCTTGCACCTTTGACTACCACGTATTAAAGTGATTTTCCTCTATTCCTCTGGAATTTTCTTAGATTTTATAAGAAACAAGAAAGGGAATGAAATCACCATGCTCGCAGTCTCAAAAGAGGGAGATGCCAGGAGGAGAACATCACAGGCTGCTGTTGGTGTTAACTATATTAAGAACAATCAGGCCATTGTGAAAAATTGAGAATGCGTCACTGGTATTAAAAGTGATTTTCCTCCATTCATCTAGCATTTTCTTAGAACAAAAGTGTTTTAAGAGAGTAAGAATGTACAACCAGGAGAATCAGACATCTCCTTAGCAAAGTCCAGGAAAAAAAAAAGACAGAAAACAGAGAAAAAATCAAAGAACAAAAAAAAATTAAAAATTAAAAACCAGCACAATCTAGCAATCCAACAAATAACTCCAATGGCATTAAATGTCCAAAAATCTCACCCCCTTAATATTCCCATGACCCACACACCTAAGAGACCATATAATAAATCTTCTCCCAAACCAGTGACATACGCATTGCACTCCATCCATGAGCCCCAAAATACCGGGGAAAACACACACACACATTCCCATAGTGCTACCTTTTCGTTTTTCCTGCTAAA
This sequence comes from Malania oleifera, assembly GCF_029873635.1. Taxonomy (NCBI): domain Eukaryota; kingdom Viridiplantae; phylum Streptophyta; class Magnoliopsida; order Santalales; family Ximeniaceae; genus Malania; species Malania oleifera. Next base: position 56,547,559 of record NC_080422.1, on the reverse strand, counting down.
ACTGACAAAAGGAACTGCCAAAAAGTCCTCCACTGCATCTGGACACACCCAACATTCTCGGAGAAAACAAAATAACTTATTCCATACCCTGCAAGCAATATCACAACGTATAAAAATATGCAATGTAGATTCTAAACAATTAAAACAAAGTATACACACATCTAGGGAGAGAGCCATCAAAGGTTTTCTAATTTGCAACAAGTTATTGGTATTAGTTATATCAAGTGCAACCAACCAAATAAAAGCCTTGGTCTTAGAGGGGATTTTGGCCTTCCAAATGGATTTATATAGTGGAAAAGAAGAACTAGAGCTATTCAAAAATTCACAAAAAATTTGTAAAAGTAACCTCCAAAGGATCCAAAGACCAAGACCAACTATCCTTCTCCAAAGAACCCGACAGTTATTCAACAAAACTAGCAAAGAACATAACTTTACCATCTCCTTGTCATTCAATGACCTACGAAAGTGAAAATCCCAAGAAACTAAAGGACCACCTGGATCGACAACAAAAGCAGAAATGGAATCATGTTAAATAAATCAGTTAACCATATATCCTTTTTTTCTTTTTGGAAGGATGGTGTCCAAGGCTCTTTGGACACTCAACTAATCCACCAAGATAATGGGTCCACCCCCCTACCCTTCTCCACTTAAATACCAAGGTATCATCTCAAATGGAAAGCTGTAACCCCCAAGACTCAAACCCTACTCATTTAACTATAATATCCTTGAGTTTACCCACTGAGCCGCAAAGTCATAGCCCCATAATTAACCATATAATCTTATTATCTCCTAGGCATCTCCAAAATTCAATTGGGATGTCATCTAGTCCTATAGTTTTCCATTTTTCATTTTTTTGATGCAAAACTAACATCATTAACTCCAATTTTGCGAATAAATCTCAAATTTTTAGCCCTCTCCTCATTTGCAATTCTAAGTTTAAGGCTTCTACTAGGTGTTCATTAAATAGCTTATTAAAGTAACTTCTTGCCATCTTTCTTTTTTGTCTTCTTCTTTAACCAAGACACTATCATCCTCATTTCTATACAAATTACATTATCCAAGTCCTTACTCTTCCTTTCTCTAGCTCTAGCAAGTTTAAGCATGTCCATTTCTCCTTCTTTTGTGTCTAATCTAACATATAAATCACTATATGCTCTATATTTAGTTTCCCTAATGGCCTTTGTTTTGCATCTTTTTTTCCCTCTTTATACTTTCCCAAATTTTCTATGCTTCTATATTTTTGCCACGTATTATGCCAATTCTTTTTGTCTTTATGGCTTTTTGGACATCTTGATTGCACCACCAATTTTCTTTACCATCTGGAAATCTTCTTCTAGATTCACTTAAAATCACTTTTGCTATCTTTTTAATAAAGCATTCTCCAAATAGTGGTTTGTGTCTACACTATCCCCTATTGTCCAATCACCATTTTTGATCATTCATCTTTAATTTTATTATATTTTCTCCCTTTAGGTTTCACCACCTAGTCCATAAGAAAACCTCATAGCTAAAACAAACCCAAAAAAAATCAGAAATTTTAAAAAATAATAATAAGAAAAAAACCAAAAAAATAAATAAATAAATAACTTATAAACCCTAACTAAGATTGATGTAAATGGAATAAAATGTCATAAATTGAATTAGAATGCCAAAAGGCCCATAACTGATTTTTTTTTATAAATAAAGAAATTTATTAAAAGTGGTGAGAATGTACATTAGAAGAAGATAGAAAAAAAGAAAAAGAAAAAACCAAGAGAATAAAAGATCTTCCCTTTACAACAATAACAAGGGATCATCATAATCTGAAAGCCAACTCAATGAAGCAGAGTGTTATAGAGAGACAATGTAATGGGATAAATGGTGGGGAGATATTGACTTCACATGTATTCTCCAAATAATTCTATTGAATAACAAATTACTTGTGTTGATGTATATATTGATGTTCTCTTAATTGAATAAAACAAGTAGTCCGTTTCATTGTTGTCTCCTTATGACGGACTGTGATGTACTTCGCTGATCTATGAATGTTTTCCATATGAAGGCCTCTAGCCTATGTGAATTGTGGTTTTTTGTAATGTTACTTTCATGGTTACCATGTGGTTAAAGAGACTTACGTGATGCTCATGTCTGCAAGCTTGAATGTGTCATCATTGGCTAACTCGGTTGGGGGAGAGCTCTCGACAAGTGTCGCACGATCCTTAATTGAGTCCTTATTTGAGGGTATGTAACAATTGGTATCATATCACAATGTGCTGGCACTATGGGTGGTAACATGAGAACTTCGAAGTCTGCAAAAACAAAACACACTAAAGCGAGGCAAAAGTGATAGAACTTGAAACCTTGGAAACAAAGTTCATTGAACTCCACGGGTTAGTGTCGAAATTTTTAAAAGAGAAAGGCGTGCCAATATAGCTTGAGGCCGCCAAAGAAAACACTATAGGAACCCTCTACAATGCATCTAAAGTTGAGGAAAGACTTGTGGAACTTGAGAAATTCATTCCACGTATAAAATCCCTGGAGAAAAGGCCAATAGAGCTTGAGGCCTTCCAGAGGAACATTGAGTAGTTGGAAGCCTTTGAAAATAGGCTAAAACACATTGAGGGTGTGTTACCATCCCTTAAATCCTAATAGGGAGAGCAACTATAGCTTGAGGCCTTCAGCTAATTGACAATTTTTACTTGCTTGCAGAAAATGTCAAGGAGTCCATCAGTGCTTTGAAAGAAGATTTGAAGGAAATGCGCAAGTTCCAAAACATGATGGACCAATTTCAAAACAACTTGCAAGAGATGAGTGCCAAGTTGAATGTGGTGGCACAAATGTCCCGGAGACTGATACTAGATACCATCAGGGGATCTCGAATTAAAGTACCAGAGCTCAAATGTTAAGGGGGTGCCCGAGATGCCAAGGAATTAGACAACTTCATCTTTGACCTAGAACACTACTTTAAGTGTTTGCAAATCAAACTAGAAGAGGACAGAGTAAACATTGCAACGCATATACCTTTCCAGTGACGCAAAATTGTGGTGGAGAACCAAATGTGACGACATCCAAAACAACTGGTTTATCATTAATACTTCGGAGGAACTAAAACAGGCTTTGAAAGGCACATTTTTACCAAGAAAATGTGGAGTTCATTGTGCGTTGCAAGGTGTATGACTTACAACAAATAGGCTCGATAAGGAGTTATATTCGGGAGTTTCAGGCCTTAATGCTTCCATTTCCTTCGAGGACTCAAAACATGGCCAAAGAATGAGCTACGGAGGCAAGGGGTTCACGACCTTCCCTTTACCCTCGCAGCAGCTGAATGGTTAGATGATTTCTCATAGTTCTCTGAAGAGGAAAAATCCAGCTTCTGCCAATAATGAACAAAAGCCCCACAAAGGGGGAAGCGACAGGGTACCTAATAATTTTGGAAGAGATAGGAGACCCTCAACAACTAAAGAGTCGAGGGGCTGATATACAGGGGTGGAGAGAATCGACCACCGATTTCTTGCTTTCTCTACATGGGACCTCATCGAGTAGCAGAGTGTCTTGAACGGAAGGCCTTAAATTCCTTGAAAGCTTTTCAAAAGGGAATAGAAACCCTGAAAATAGACCCAGTGGAGAAGCAGGATATAGTGGGGGCTTTAAAGTTTTTGGGAGCTTTGGAAAGTTAGGCAAATGTCAACAAATCCTAAGAAAATGGTCTAATATATGTGGATCTAAATGGAAAGAATGCCAAGGTCATTATTAACACAAGCGCTACTCACAACTTTATTGCCGATTCAGAATCTCAACGGTTGAAACTGCAAGTTGATAGGGATGCGGGAAAATTGAAGGCGGTGAATTCAGAAGCTTTCTCCACTGTGGGAGTCGCCTCTAGAGTTGCTTGTCGGATGGGTCCGTGCTCGAGAACAATAGACTTCACAACGGTACCCCTCAATGACTTTGATGTGATTTTGGGAATGGATTTCCTCAAGGCTACTCGATCAATGTCAATCCCCGCAAGCCAATTTCCTTGTGATAATGGGAGATACCCCTTGTGTCGTGCCACTAGCCCGCAACACGATAAAAGAAAAGAAACTGCTTTCAGCCCTCCAATTCAAGAGGGGATTGAGAAGGAGAGAACTTTCATCCGTTGTGTTTCCTATAGATTCAGGAGACAAAGAACCATATGCATGCCCGAGTGAGATCAAGGAAGTGCTAGAAGAATTTAAAGAAGTGATCCTAGAACAGCTTCTCGGGGTTTTACCACCTCGATGACAAATAGACCATGAAATTGAACATTTCCCTAGATTAAAACCTCCAGCTCCCGCCTTGTATCGAATGGCACTACCCGAACTAGATGAACTCCAAAGGCAGTTGAATGAGCTACTGGAAGTACGGTTCAGTCGACCATCGAAAGCACCCTTTGAGGCCCCTATTTTGTTTTAGAAGAAACAGGATGGAAGTCTTCGACTGTGTGTGAATTATCGGACCCTCAACAAGGTGATTGTTCGTAACAAATATCTCATTACCTTGATTGCAGATCTCTTTAACCAACTGAGTACAACCAAATATTTCACTAAGTTGGAATTGAGGTCTGGATACCATCAAGTGCGCATCACAGAAGGGGATAAAGACCACTTGTGTTACTCGATATGGAGTAGTTGAATTCCTTGTTATGCCTTTTGGACTAACAAATGCACCTGCCACTTTTTGTACTTTAATGAATCAAGTTTTCTAGACTACCTCAACAAATTTGTAGTTGTACATCTCGATGGCATTATGGTGTTTAGTTTGTCTCTAACTGAACATAAAGAACATTTGCATCAAGTTTTCGGAAGCTCAAGGAAAATCAATTGTACCTAAAAAGGGGAAAAATGTGCTTTTTCCTAGAGACGTATCAAATTCTTGGAGCATATCATCGGAGAGGGCGGATACAAATGGATTCGACTAAGATTCAAACCATTTATGAGTGGAAACCACCAATATCCATCACAAGTTACGGTCCTTCCTACTACTACCGGAAGTTCATAAAGGGGTATTCTAGAAGAATCATACCGTTGGCAGACCTATTGAAAAAGGGGGTCAAGTGGGGGTGGTCAGAAGATTGTCAATCTGCATTTGACAAACTGAAGAAGAAAATTGTGGGGGATCCAATGTTAATCCTTCCAATGTGATGAAGTCATTTGAAGTATAGGCAGATGCATCTGACTTTGCACTAGGGAGAGTTCTTTGGCAAGAAGTCCATCCAATTGCTTTTGAAAGTTGAAAACTCAGGTGCCGAATGGAACTATACGGCTCAAGAGAAAGAACTCCTAGTTGTGGTACACTGCCTTCGGGTTTGAAGACAGTAACTCTTGGGATCCTAGTTTGTGGTAAAAACTGATAACATGGCTGTCACACCCTTCTTATCACAACCACGACTAACTTCGAAGCAAGCCCGTTGGCAAGAGAAACTGGCTAAATTTGATTTCCACTTCAAATAAAAGGCAGGGAAGATAAACCAAGTAGTTGATGCTTTGAGCAGGAAAACGGAATTGGCAGCACTGAAGTTTGTAAGTCATCTATCAACTAGAATGGCTACTTTATCCATGAAGGAACTTATCCGGAAACACTTAGGAACAGACCAACAAGCCTAGGCTTTGATAAATTAGTGGAAGAAGGGAAGACACGAAAATTCTAGATGGAAGCCAGTCTCTTAATGACAAAGGAAGGTGACTGTATATGCCCAATGTTAGGAACTTGCAAAAGACATTATTAAAAGAATATCATGACACTTTGTGGCAGGACACTCGGGATGGCGATGAACTCAGACACTAATCACATTGGGGTACTATTGGTGGCATATGGAAAATGATGTAGTAAAGTATGCAAAAACTTGTTTGATTTGTCAGAAAGACAAAGTGAAGAGGAAGAAGACCGTGAGATTGCAGGAGCATTTGCCAATATCGACTAGACCATGGCAAAGTGTCTGCCTAGATTTCATTTCCTCCCTACCAAAAGTGGAGGACCATGACACAATCTTGGTGGTGATTGTTCGGTTCTCAAAATATGCAACCTTTGTGCCTGTTTCAAAGCCATGTTTTGAAGAAAAGGCATCCCAATTATTATTCAAACATGTGGTGAAGTATTGGAGAGTCCTAGAAAGCCTAATTAGTGATAGAGATGTAAGATTCACTAGTGGATTTTGAGGAGAACTCTTTCACTTAATGGAATCTAGTCTTGATCTTTCCACAAGCTACCACCCTCAAATAGATGGCCAAACAAAATGCTTTAATAGGCCATTGGAAGAATACTTATGGCACTTAATGAACTTGTCAAAAAAACAAGGTTTCACTATTAGATACAATGCAATTTTGTATTAATTCTATGAAATCTTCTGCAACTAATAAACGTCCTTTTGAGATTGTGACAGGTCAACAACCGACTCTCCCATACACTCTTGATGGCCCATACAGTAGAAATTGCCCAAAAGCATATCAGCTTGAAAAAGCTTCAAAGCACATGAAGAAATGGGCGGACAAAGGGGGACTACCACAACAATTAGAAGTTGGAGACCTGGTGCTAGTAAAAGTGCCACCAGAAACATTTCGATTTCTTCACAGCAAGGACAAAAGACTCTTATGACGATTTGAAGGCCTAATCAAAGTGATAAATAAAGTCGAACATGCATCTTATCAACTTGATCAATAAAATGGATGAAGAGTCATAGGCAACTAGTCCATCCAATGCTTTTTATGTCACCAACTTAAAACCATTCCATGTTGATGAAAAGATACAAGCCGACAGAAGTCAAGGAGATCAACCATTTCTAGGACAAAGACTACAACCAAAGATGTTGACGAAATCCTTGCAAATAGAGTTGTCAACGAAGAAGGTCATCAGCAACAACAGTACCTAGTTAAGTGGACAAGGTTGGGAGAAGAGAAGAATAGTTGGGAAAGGACACAAGACCTCCAGCATGCCACATAGAAGATTCAAGAATTTCTGAACTCCAAGACAGTGGCACCATAATCAGAGGACTGAAGACTTCTTACAGAAAATCGATGATGACATCAATAAAATGAGTGGGGGAGGATGTTAGGGAGTGACAATGCAATAGAATAATTTTTTTTTGGGGGGGGGGGGGGGGGGGGGAGATATTGACTTTTCATGTATTCTCTAGGGATTTATATTGAATATAAAATTACTTGTGTCGATGCCTATATTGTTGTTCTCTTAATTGAATAAAACAAGTAGTCCTTTTCATCATTGTGTCTCCTTATGATGGACCGTTATGTACTTCGTTGATCTATGAATTTTTTTTGTATGAATGCCTCTTACCTATGTGAATTTTGGTTGTTTGCAATGTTACTTTCATTGTTACCATGTGGTTGAAGAGACTTATGTGATGCTCGTGTCTGCAGGCTTGAAGGTGTAATCATTGGCTGACTTGGTCGGGGGAGATCTCTTGAAGAGTGCTGCAGAGCCCTTAATTGCATCCTTGTTCAAGGGTCTATGACATAGAGGCAACCAGTCCTATTGAATGTCTTCCAAAGAAACATGACGAAAAAAACCATTAGTTGACACCCAAATGACGCAAGATAAACCACTCTACTCCAAACCAAATTATTAGCAATGGCCACACCTTTGAAAATTCTAGCATTCCTCTACATCCAAACACACCAAATAATAACCATAGTAGTGCGGCACCACAAGGCTGTCCTATCCTCCCCTTTTCCAAAACCTCTAAATGTCATAGTGCAAAAAAGATTCAAGGCGGAGGGACAAATCCAGCTTTCACCACATATACCAAATAACTTATTTTAGACAAGTAACAGGTGTGAACAAATCTCCCCACTTCTCAAACAAAGGACACAAATGTCCGGTGATAGAACGTTATTAGACCAGCCTTCTCTTTTGAAGCACATAATTAGTATTAATAGATCAAGAACCGCAGTCCAAATAAAATCTTTTATTTTTCAGCAAGCTTTAGCTTTCTAGATCAAAGAGCATAAACCAAAAGGTTCCGCATTAGGGTTATGAGTCAAATAGGAGAAAATATGTTAACAAGAAAAATCCCTGGATGGATCTAACCTCCAAACCGTTTTATCGTTCCTCAAATGAGAGTGAAAAGAATCAAGCAAATTGATTTAAAGAGCCAACTCATCAATCTCTCTATCATTAAGATTTTTCCCACAATGGAAATTCCAAGAGATACTATCCCCTTGCAAAAGAAAAAAAAAATCAGAAATAGGGGTATCATGAAGAATAGAGACTCGATAAAGACAAGGAAAAGCAATAGCCAACAGCATCTCCCCAACCCAGAGGTCCTCCCAGAAACGAATTTGCTCCCCATTACCCATCATATACTGGATCTTTGGAATGAAATAATCATAAATATGAGATAAAAACTCCCAAGGACTCGCATGAGTAATATTAACCCCAACTTCAGCATCCCACCCAGTCTGTCGTAGACCAAATTTACTGTGAATTACCTTATGCCAAAGAGAAAACTAGATTCTAAAAGAAAGAGCCATACACATTCCCCACCAAAGTAATGTTTCTGGACATCAAATTACCAAGAACTGATATGCCAACAACAGCAGCAGCTAGGTCTTTTAACATTTCTCAACCAACAGCAGCCCATAAAATATTAGCAATACATAGAGCCTGTTTGGTTAAGTTTTCAAATAAAGTTTTTTTGCATCCGAGATAGAAACGTAATACAGGAAATACAAAAAACTGCATTTGATTAGTCATTTTTGCATCACTATTTTTAAGATTGTGCATCGAAAACACCCTTATTTTTAGAATTATATAGAATGATGTCCTCTCTGAATTCAGATACAATCCAAAACTTTCAACCCTTTCATATCCCATTACTTACATCTTCCATCGCCACCCACAGCCACTGACCACACCATCACCACCCACTGCTTTCCACCACTGCCAACCCCCACCATGCATCACCGATCACCACCAGCTGCTGCCATCACTGACCACTGTCAACAATTGCCACCCACCATTGCCAATCACCACAACCTGTACTCATATGCTGCCATTACCTACTGCCACCACCTGCCGCTGTCCAATGCAACCTCCCATTGCCACTAACTGCCACCACCAACCACTTACAACCAACACCTCCACCGCTAAATATCAAACATTGGTCACCAAGAAAACAAAAGAAGAAGAAGTTTTTTTCCAATTATCCAAACATATTTCCAGTTTTCATTTTTAGAAATCTAAACATGAGTTTGATTATCTAGACACTTTCTTGAATATACAATACAATATATGCAAAATGCAACTAACTATTTTTAATTTTCTGAAAACAAGAATCAGGATATGAGTTTTTAGATCCTTAACCAGGCAGGGCTTTGTACCTTTCATATGTCCACTTTCCTTTTAAGTTGCACTAGTATGGGGAAAAATGAATTAGTACAAACATACCTATCTTGGCATGATGCCCATCTACAAGATCACCTAAGCCAACCTCTTCCCAAAAGTCATCATCCCATCCGCTGGCTTCCATATCACGGGAATTGTGATCACTGATCTGCTGCATATGTGCATGACCAAGATATGTCCATTTGCACACTGTGGTACACAAACTCCGAGTGTCATCCCCTGTTGCTCTAGAAAAACATGCAGAAAATGGAATAAATTTATCAATGCAAAAAAAAAAAAGTCAACATATGCATAACAGAGATGTCTAGGTATCAAGAAGGCTGTAAATGAAGGACTTGCAGACACAGAGTACCTAAATGACAACCAATCACTCAAGTCCATCCACCTAAATGCCATTGACCAAGATTCTTGCAAATTTTCTTTCACCCACAAAAGCTGCAGAAGTAATCCACATTAATCATTAATGTAGAGCAAGTGCAAAGCTCATAAAAACATGCACGTCACACAGAGCTCAATTATGAGAGAAAAATACATTAAGAACAGCAAGTTCAGCAACATGCTCATTGAAAGATAACTACCTTACCGACTAATCCGAAAATCCACACATGCTAAAAATTTTGCAAAAAATTAAATTCAATTTTACAAATGGAGCTTCCAGACCAACATTAACTTTTCAATATTTATGCTTTGTTATCCATTGCCAGTGGGGGTATTGCAATTTTGTATTAGGTTGAATAATCACACTTCCCTTTTGATGCCATTTCACTTCTTCTGATTCTTAGGAATCACTTTTTTTCAACATCATACCTCAAGCTTCTGTATTTCCATATTTTGCAATTTATATTTGTATTTAACACTTCTACCTTGCTTAAAAAATAAATAATAAATAATAAATAATAAAAATAAAAATAAGGAGGACTATTTAACACTTGAAATCACACTTTGATTAGTCTTTTAATTTATAATTTATCACATTCAATTACACACATGAACTTTTGCCTTGCTTGGTTGGCAGAATTCCACTCATAATGGACTGAGAATTTGCCCTAAAATATATTCCACTCTTTGGTTCCATAAAAAGGGATGGATGGTCATTCCAACCAGAATATCCATTCTTTTAAACACTAGAAAAAAAAAATTTCAGTCCTGCAGGATACAAATACCAATTCCATTCCTACACAAATCATTAAATCAGGATGAAGTTCATTGAACTTTGAACATGAGGCAGTATTGACCATGTTGCAACCTTAATTGAGTAGAAGTTGTGTCTCTACTCTCTAGCACTAGTGGCAATATGGTTTTCTTGGTCTTTTATCTGGGCCGTCGATATTCAAAAGCAATTGGGGTTCAGTTGAGCTCATGCATCAAAGCAGACATGGCACATGGAATTGGTAAAGCCAATTAGGCTAGGTTACACAGTCATGAAGTTATCAATGCTGAGTGGTTTCAATTGTGGGCTTTGCAAATGGAAAAGTGGTGATTGGCAGCAGTGCAGAAATGGATACAACAGTGGCAATAATATGGGATAATCATGGGGTACCTAGGGTTGGATTCAGAAGCCAGCAGCTGTGGAAACTGGAAAGGTGATGATGTGGCTGATCTTCAGTCACTGATAAGGGAGGCCCAACCCTCTTTCCCTCTTTTGAATTCACCTTCTTTGTTTTTTGTTTTTTTTTTTTTTTTCACACTCCTGTTTCACACATACTTGACTAATAGCTGCAACTTGTATCCAAACATTAATTTTTTACATTTAATCATTACTGTAACAATTTTATTTTTGGTTATTTAATTATTATTTTATATGGTTTATTATTTAATAGTGTAATATAACAACATTTAAAAGAAAAAATTACAAATTGTTAGTTTAGTATTAATACATTGTACTAAGGACATTTTATTCTTATTCAAATCAATGGTCATGCTAAGCAAATAATGCAATTGAATTCCAGCTTCAATTCAAAGTTGGATTATATGCTCTATCAAATTGTTACTTTCGTATATATATATATATATATGATGTACTAAGGACATTTTAGTCTTACGGTCATGCTAACAATAATGTAATTGAATTCCAGTTTCAATTCAAAGTTGGATTCTTTGCTCTAACCAATCAATCTAATTGGACTCATATCTTGATTGGATTCCCTTTGACTCAATTCCAGTCTTTGATTAATGAAGTTTTATGACTTCACTTTGTAAGAGTTGAAGCAAGGCTCAGGTTCAAGTTTCCTTAGGTTACCCCACTCACTAGAGATCTAAAAAGCTATATATTTTTATGACCAGAATAAACATTTTTAAATGAGGCACAAAGTTTCAATATTCCACTGCACTTGAACTTCTTGTAAGGGAAGAACAATCTTGATAGAGAAACATGATCCACAATTCAAGACATATCAAGCACAGAAATTTTTCCATATTTTGGTTGAATTTAAATTTGGGCAAAGTGAAGAGTTAGTGATTAAGTATGCAAATTAAACAAAAAGAGGGTGATGGAAGAAAGATTGGAGAAAACCAAATTAAAACTTAATCTCATAGCACATTAAGAATCCATTTCACTTGGAGACCACCATTCCACTATCTTCTACTTAAAGTATGTGTATCTCAACTTCAAACACAACACACATTGTTTCTTAAACAGTTGCATCTTCAAATGAACATCCTATCCTACAAAATACCGTACTCCATAGTGCATACATTGGGAAAGAAAGTGAACATGCTTTAATAATTTTTTTTTTCTTTTTGATAGCAAAAGAAGATTTCATTAATAGGAAGAGAATTTACACAATGGAGAAAGAGTAATCTCCCAAAAAAGGCCTGGAACAATTTAGATAAAAAAAAACTAATAAATACCAAAAAAAATAAAAATCAACATACCAATAGGTTCTTTGTGATTTTCTGAATAGGTCTAATTTTCCTATAGCTCTTTATAAATCCATTTGGAAGGCCAATGTCCCCTTTAAAATTAAGGCTTTTATCTGGTTGGTTGCGCTTGATAGAATATACCAATAACTCGCTGCAGGTTAGGAGACCTTTGAAGTCTATATATCCAGACATGTGTGATTTTCGTTTTAATAGTTCATAATCTGCATCGTATTTGTTCATTTATTATGATTATGATTGGAGGGTATGGAATAAGCTATTTGGTATTTTAGGCAAATGCTGGGTGAGTTCAGGGGCAGTGGAGGACTTTCTAGCTGTTTCTTTTGCTGGTTTTGGCAGGAAAAAGGAAAGGGCAACGCTCTGGAAATGTGCTTTTTTTTTTTTTAGCAGTTTTTGCAGGATGATGGAGTGTGATGCACATATTTTATAGGGAAGAAGTCATTTCATTGGCTGGTTTGGGAAAAGATACATTATTTGGCTTCTCTTTCATTGGCTGGTTTGGGAAAAGATACATTATTTGGCTTCTCTTTGGTGTGTGGAGCAGGGGAACTTTAAGGGGGTGAGCTTTTCTGATATTCAGCGCAATTGGCGTTATGTGTTGGAGTGTCAGTTTGTGTTGGTTTTTCTCTCTCTCGTTTTTTAATTTTCAGGTTATTTCTTTGTGTTTTTTATATTGGATTTCTAGACCACATTAAGGAGATGTCTTATTCTCCTGGCTGTATATTCTTATTCTATTAATGAAATTCTTCTTTTACTGTCAATATATATATATATATATATATATATTATAATTCTTTATTCTTCACAAAATTGAGTAGGGAGGAAGCTATTCAACAAAGATTTTTAAAGGGATCAATAGCTGCAACAAAAAGTTTACAAAGGAAGCCCAAAGGTACTGATTCTAACTGCAGCCCGAATTCATAGTTGGTAAAAATAAGATGCGGGCCCCGCATGAGAGGTTCTACAAGTATTAGGCTGTGTTCAAGAGTGCTCATACTCTCATAGGGTGCTATAGTTGTTTTATTTTTAGTGTTAATATTGCTAGTTTTCCGTAAGGTATAGCCGCACTCTGGGAAAAGTAAAGTTACTGTGGTACAGCCATTGACACTATGTAGCCTTATTGATCAACCTACCGTCATGTCCAGCTATCCACACCACTGTGGCTGCTAGTTAGGGCTTCTATAAATCTTTGGGTATGTTTCGGTAAGGTTTTTATCCAAGGTCATGATTTGGTTACTGTTAAAGATTATTTTTGTCTTGTAATATTATTATTAAGTGTGCTAGTATGTTAATTAGTGAGAGTAAGGGTATTATGGCCATTAGAATGCATTAGATTTGTATTATAAATAGAGGGAGAGACCTATCTTCAAGTTAGGTCATTCATTCAATCAAAATCTCAACATGGTATCAAAGCATGATCCAACCTAAACCCAATCACATTCAGCCATCACCAGAAAACACCCTCCCATCATTGCCCTACTCAAAACCACCTCAACCCTTCATTGTTTCACAAAACCAATTATATAGCCAAAAACAGAACAAACCAACCCTACAAAATCCCATTTCCGGAAAGCCCCCCATGTGCCGGCTGACTGCCGGCTGTCCCAATCCCACAGACCCTCGTGTGAGAGAGATTCGAGCCACCTTTTTCTGAATTTTTCCTCCACCATGTTCTGATTCCTTTTCCAGACCATATTATCAAGCTGTTAGGCATGTTTTTCGCTCAAAGATCCAACTTTTTCAACCATGCACTTGTGGTAATCCATTAGTTGTTGTTCGGTGTTCGTAAAGGCTTTTTTTTGTGAGTTTCTTGGAGCATGGGCAGTGTTCATAAGTTGATTTGTGAAGCTGTGGCAATGCTAAATCAGTTTGTAGATGGTCACCTCGTCCATGGTTGTTTCAGTGCTTCACATTCTTTGTGGCTGTCCCGATTAGTTTTGATTGTTCTTCTTGTTTGACATTGGTGTGATTGCTGGTTTGTGAGTGTTGGGATGGAATCTATGAATCCCAAAAACATGTTCCGTTCATCACTGCCACAGATAACAACTGAAAAATTGGATGGAAAGAATTATGTTCTATGGTCTAAGGCTGTTCCGATTTGTCTAGCAGGAGTTCCAATCTGATCTTTCTAAAGAGAAGAGAAAATAAGTGTGAATTTAGGAAGATGCCTTGATTGTTTTCCTCTTGTGGAATTCGATGGAGCCCCAGATTGCACAGATGTGTATGCGTCTAGATACATGCAAGGAGATTTGGGATTATGACAAGCTTCTATACTCCTATAACATTACATATATGTATGATTTATCATAGGAATACTTTCAGCTACAATAGGGAGACAGGAACATTGTAGATGATTTTAGAGAAATGAAATGTATTCATGAGGAGCTCAAAGTTGTGCAACCTATAATTGTTGACGTTCATGAGATGCAGAAGCAGAGACAGCAGATGACAGTTCTTCGAGTTCTAGCAAGCTTGAAACTCGAGTTTGAGGCAGTTCGGTCATAGATATTGCAGAGTTGCCATCATTTTGCTGATGTTTATCCTCGTGTCCTTCGTGCTTCCTTTAACACACATTCTCCTGCTCTTGCATCTAGCTCCGAGAGGACAGCATTTGCCACACATGGTGATTCTAGTTCTATACCAAACAACTGCAGAAGTTATCAAGGTGGTTTGGGCAGTCGTGGTGGTAGAGATCGACGAGATAGAGGCACTTCTCGCAAGTGCGTTCATTGTGGATGAGGTAATAATACTATTGAGCAGTGTTGGAATCTCCACACCTTCACGTGCTCCGAATGCAGCCACCACCGACCTTTGGAGGCAAGGCAGCCAATGCAGCCACACCAACTCCACACCTTTGGGGCCAAGTGAGGAGCAACGTACTGTATCTATGTCAGAGGAAGAGTATTCCAAGTTCTAGTAGTATCAAGCATCACAACAAGCTTCCCTTCCAATTGCATTTCTTGCCCAAATAGGTAATCCCATAGCATGCCTGTCATCTAGTAATGCTCATCCTAGTCCTTGGGTTATAGACTCCACTGCACTGATCATATCACAAGTATACCTAATTTCTTCTCTACTCTTCAGTATCTTGCAAATTTACCTTGCTGTCAAGGGAATGGGGACTGCAAATCCCACTTCTTCTATTTCTCTTCCTTCGGTTTCGTATATTACCAAGTTTTTTTCAATCTTATGTTCGTTAGCAAGATTACTAAATATATGAATTGTTCAGCAACATTCTTCCCTGATTATGTGGTTATTCAAGATTTTAAAACGAGGATGACGATTGGTGGAAAGCGTGAAGCTAGTGGACTTTATCACTTTGAGCCGCTATCTCCTTCCACTGCCCGCACTGCTGCTGCCACACCTCTCCAAATTCATTGTCGCCTTTGTCATCCTTCATTGGAAAAGTTGAAATGTCTAGTTCCTAATTCAAGTTCTATGTCTAGTCTTGATTGTGAGTTTTGTCAGTTGGGAAAACATCATCATGAACCTTTTGCTTCCCGAGTCAACAAACGTGCTGCAAGCCCTTTCATTTTAGTCCATTCTAATGTTTGGGATCGTAGTGGAGTTGTGTCCAAGTTGGGTTTCTGGTACTCTATAACCTTTATGGATGATTATTCAAGGATGACTTGGCTCTATTCATAAAAGATCGTTATGAGTTATTTAATATATTTTGCACCTCTTGTTATGAAATAAAAACTCAATTTGGTTTTCCAGTTTAAATACTTCGAAGTGATAATGCTAATGAGTATTTTAGTACTCAGTTCACTACTTATATGACTTTGTTTGGTATTATTCATCAATCATCCTATGCCCACACTCCTCAACAAAATAGGGTTATAGAGAGGAAAAATAGACATCCTTGAAATCACTCACACCTTACTTTATCACATGCATGTACCTAAAGTGTTTTGGAGTGATGTTATACATATTGCTTGCTATTTGATCAATTGGATGACATCCTCTATTATTAGTGGTAAAATTCCCTACTCCCTTCTCCTTCCTAAAGCACCTCACCACCTCGTATATTTGGGTGTGTGTCCTTTGTTCATCAACTAACTCCTAGGGTGGATAAGTTGGATCCTCGCGCTATAAAATGTGTCTTTCTAGGCTACTCATATAAGGGATATCATTGTTATAGTCCTACCACTTGTCATTGTCCTTTGCATCAATTAGATGTGAAGAATGCCTTCTTGCATGGTGATCTTGAGGAGGAGGTCTATATAAAGCAACCACCTGGGTTTGTTGCTCAACGGGAGTCAAACTTAGTGTGTCGGCTCAAGAAGGCACTATATGGTTTAAAACAATCTCTCAGAGCATGGTTTGGTCAATTCAGTGCTATAGTACTTGAGGTTGGTCTTCGACGGTGTGTAGTGGATCACTCTGTGTTTTATCATTACACTTCATCAAGTAGGATCCTTCTTATTATGTATGTGGATGATATTGTTATTACAGATGATGATGATGATGATGACAAACGTATTCATAGTCTTAAACATTTTCCACAAACTAAGTTTAAAACCAAAGATTTGGCACCATTGAAATACTTCTTGGGTATAGAAGTATCTAAATCTCATATGGGAACTATTTTCTCACAGAGAAAGAATGTTCTTGATCTGTTGGATGAGACTAGACTGTTGAGAACCAAACCGGTTGATACACCTATGGATCCTAATAGCAAGTTAGTGCCGGATATGGGTGATTTGCTGCTTAATCTCAAATGATACTAGAGATTGGAAAATTCAATTATCTCATTGTCACTTGACTAGACATATCTTTTGCAACAAGTGTTGTGAATCAATTTTTGAATTCTCCGAGGACAAGTCACTAGTACACAAAAATTTGCATCTTCAGATATCTCAAAGGTGCACCTAGGAGAGGATTTCATATCGAGATCAAGGTCACCCTTATATTCAGGGATACAGATGGAGTCAAATCGCCGTCTGACCAAAAGTCCACAATCAGTTACTATATTAGGTGGTAATTTGTTTTCTTGGAAGGGTAAAAAACAAACTGTGGTGGCTAGGTCAAGCATTGAATCAAAGTATACAGCTATGGCTCACACTACTTGTGAACTTGTTTGGTTGAAGAACATGCTGAAAGAATTGGGTTTTCCACATTCTCATTCTATAGAGTTTATGTATGATAATCAAGTTGCTTTTCATATTGCCTCCAACCTGGTCTTTCATGAGCAAACGAAACACATTGAAGTTGACTGTCATTTTGTTCAGGAGAAACTTGGTCAAGAAGCTCATTACAACCAGTTATGTGAATTGTGAACTTTGATATGCAGCTTGCTGATTTGTTTACCAAAGCTTTTGGGGAATGCTTATGTTAAATTTATTTGTAACAAGCTAGGAGCATATGATATTTATGCTCTAGCTTGAGGGGGAGTGTGAAAGGTTTAGTTTTTTAGTATTCTTATTGTGTTAGTATGTTACTTAGTCAGAGTTAATAAAGGTATAATGGTCATTAAAATGTATTTGATTTGTATTATAAACAAAGGGGGAGACCTATGTTCAAGTTAGGTCATTCATTTAATCAAAATATCAACAGTTAACAAATGGCAAGGATTTTTTAGGGCTTCTAAACTATAAAGAAGTTGTATTTGGAAGTTAACAGTAAGTCAATTGAGAAATTATAGTTTCCGATTCTTGCGTGTTGGGTGTGATATAGCCAGGTGTGATTTCTTACAAAACTTAGTGTGATTGCTTTCTTCTTCCTCTTCCTCGTCCTCTTCCTCTCTCTTTCTTCTTCCCTTCTCTGTAATTTTCTACTATAAAGAACCTGTTAAATCAGCACCAACAAACCTGATTTAAATCCAAACACCCTATTCAACTTACACATATCACCTTGAAGCTACTTTGCAAGAAACTCAACTACTTCACATGGTGTGGGACCATCAAGATCCTGCACCAATTTGTTTCTAAAAGATTCAATTCATCTTGTAGACTCGGTCAAATTTCTTAAAAGGAAAATGAACCATAATTAAAAATGGGCTACGTGATCAATAAGAACTCACATATATCACCCTGAAGCTACCTTCAAGATTCTGAATCACTTTGCTTCTCAAAGATTTATTTCATATCATAGATTCAATTAAATTTCTTAATAAGTAAATAAACAATAACTAAAAATGTTGCTTGAGCATGCAGTGCAGGGATATATAAAATAAAGGACTGTGACAACTCCAAATCATAATAGATATCTTGCATGCACTGTAGTTTAACATGGTGCAGTTTAGAAAACATTAGTAAGTCAAAGTAATAACACAAGCTGTCTGGTTACCTTTGGTGGCTGCATCTCAGGAGAAATTGATCCACCAAAGTATTGTAATACTGGTGAATTAGAGGAATTGATCCTTTCAGCTTGCTGTACTGCTCTATGATCCATCCATACAATGACATTTCTTCTTGTATCACCACTCCAAGAAACGGTAACAGGAGAACCATCAGCATCCACAGCAACTGCACATAGAAAAAACAATTTGTCCAAAATTATTCAGGATGCATACTCCCTATATAATGTGTAAACCAAGCAACATCTATGGTTAAATTTCAATATATTCAAATAACATGCACAAAAAATTATTAAAGATTGCAAACCAAGAGAACATGTAGCTGCAAATCCCAGACCCGTCACTTCTTCCCCTGCAACATTTGCTAGTGAGCATGCTGCTTTCACAGCCGCACAGACTGCATGCCATATATCTGTTGAAGATTGCTAATTTGGAGAAGAAAAGTTATTGATCAATATACAGAAACATTTTTTGATTATATTGGTAACTTTGCTCAACAATTATATCATCCTGTATATTTGGATAAATGTGCTGTCCTAAGGATTCATTGTTGATTTCCTGCGCTGTTCAAAAGTGCCATGGCCTCTAGACAATAAATTACTGAGCCCATGGCCACTATAATGTTCATCAACCACAATTAGCACTTGCAAAATCAATTATTTGTCACCTCAATGCAATCACCCTCCTTCCATATCTGTATTGGGCTAGTGGCACAGCCTAGAAGCTTCCCATTATCATCAAACAGACCTGTATAGGGCAGCAATATGTTAAAACATATTGCAAGTCTAAGAAGTCTGTCCCACCCCCTGGAACGCACGTGTTCCATACTACAATTCTACAAAATTTTAACTACATATACCGTCAGATAATAAATTTAAAATAATGATTAAAGACACAAGAATATTTTTAACAGAATATCTGATCATAACTCATAATTTTTTTCCCTGATAAAAGAAAGAATGAAGAGCAAGTGTTCAAAGTGATATAATTGTTCAAAGGGATTGTAATTTCAGCAAGTGTGCGAAAAGATGTTATTAGAACTTTATATTGAATCTGGATATAAGTTGCAACATCACGTTTGAGATTTTTGAGTTTCATTGCATTTAAATGCTCCATAATCAGGCACAACCCGATTATAATTCAATACGTTTAACTGCTCTATGGCCACCAAAGAGGTTTTGAAAGAAAAAAAAAAAAAAGGTATCATCCACAAGGCATAGGCCTCAGGTAGGACAATTTAATTTTCATTTCTGTTTGCTTCTTCGAAGTTAATCTAGTCGCCATTACACGATAATTTTCCTCGTAGTCAGTTCACTGCGAAAAACTTCAACAACTAATTTTTCCCCTGCAACAAAAATAAAGCCTAATTTTGCTTTTGGACGCCAAAATCGCACTGATTTTATCTCGACGTTTCAAGCCCAATCGCCTCGGCAATAGCACAGTGAGCATTTAACACACAAAACAGGGTCATAGTCAATAACAACGCATCAGAGAACAGTCCGCTACAAACAACTCCACAAAAACCAAAGCCACCAGGAGTGACGAAATTCGACGTCGAGAGAGAATGAAGTAAGAGAGGAAGGGCAGAGAGGCACCTGCCCGGGCGCTGCCGGTGCCAACATCGACGCCGAGGAAGACGGGGCGGCGTGGGGAGGCCGCGGCTGCAGCAGCAGTGGCCATCTCGACGGAGACGGAGGACATTTGCCTGAATACTTGAATATGTAGCGGAGCGTTGACGGCCCAATCGGTGGAGAAAATTGAGTGGCCTAATCACCACGTCAGCACCGGAGCTGGCGGCGGTTGACCAATCCTCAGTTTTTTTCTTGCTATATCTGAACATCTTTGGATGATTGGGTGTTCCGGCTTCACCCTTGCACACGCAAACACATGGATTCGGGGTGTGCATGATTAAAGTGAAAATTGAATCACCCGAAGTAATATTCTGTTCAATTTAATTTTAATTTAGTTTGTTTCAATTTTAATTTTTGGTGAAATTAATTTTTTGATTTTCAATTTTTTGTTTGAAAATTAAATTTTAGTTAATCAATTTAACCAAATTATATAATTAATTAATAATTAAATATAAATTATATGTACTATTTAATAGTTAAACACTTTAACCCGGTTAACTTAACCAGTTACCTACCCAACCCAGTACCCAATATATCTTCCACTGTACAATCCACATTTTGCCTTCGGGATTTTAGGAATTCGGGTTCCCATTTGTCCATTCCAATTTCCAGCCTCTAGGTTTCCATCCTCCAGCATCCATCAAGTCTTCAAGACTTCGAGCCTCCAGGCCCTTCACCTTCCAGCCAACCATCTAGCTTTAGCAAGCCTCCACACCGATCGTCGACTAACTAGCCTCCGCCTTCCAATGAATTTGTGACCACACTAACCAACCAACCTCCAGCCCTCTAGGACCAGGTAATAGGTTCACACTTCGTAGTTTGTAGTGCACACTCCGTCAATCCGTTGTGCTCATCCTTACTCAAAATCCAAACGTCCATCCCACCGTTCGACTAATTGGCTTTCAGATCGGGAGTAGAGACTTCAAGAGTTTGAGTCGCCCCGCCCCTGGCCCCTTGTCGTCGCCCCTAGCCATCGCCATGTCGTTGCCCTAACCTTTGTTGTGACCATCACCCTAGCCCTTGATGTGGTCGTTGCCTCTCAAAGATTCATGTTGTTACTAAGTCATTTGATTTGAGATTTATGTCATTTCCTCATTTTGTACAGTTAATCTATGTTGCTTATGGATAACCTAAGAACTGGAAGTTGTGATTTGTGAATCTTGTGTTGATCTATTGTTTCCAGATGCTTTAATATTTGTTATCCTGGTTCGATGAAAATTTTCAAGTATATTTTAGTTCTGTTTTGAATTCTATGTGATTCTTGTGAACATTAGTTGTTGTTTAGTAGTTGTACTATGCTGGTTGTTGTTTAGTAGTTGTACTAAGTCCAATGACAAAGAAGAGTGTTGTGAACTGTAGTAATGTAGAGAATTTCCAGTACATCAAGGGTTTGTTTTAAATTCATCCCTTTTTTGTGTAGTTATAGATGAATTCAAGAGAGTTGTCTCATGAATTTAGCATCCATCCTTGCACAAAAGTGGCTACAAACTTTCCTATGAGGAAGCTAATTGTTTTTAGCATTTTTGCAATCAAGATCTAGAGTTAACTTGACTTGCTTGCAAGAGAATATTTGGGATGATAATGTTGGGATAGAGTTTCTCATGAAAACTAGTGGAGATTCATATCATAGATTTCACCCATTTTCTTTCTCTATATTGAGTATAAGATGAGGAGTAGGTCTTGGATTCATTTTTTGACTTATTGGGTTGGAGAATATTGTTTTTGGCCCTAAATTCCTTCTCATAAGGATTGTTTTTATTAGGTTTTCACTTTTTGGATGGATCTCAATGATATGGGGTGCAAAAGAGCTTTCTTAACTTCTTAATTTATTAGATTTTTTTCAACCTTCATATGAAGTGGAAATTAGCATATGGAATTTGGATGTCTTTGCCTTATTGTCCCATAATTTATTTTTTTTTTTTTCTCGTTTGCTTCTTTCTCCAAATCATTTTTCTCTTACTAAGTGTTTCCAAAAACCTAAAAATATCAACTACAATCAAAGTTTTTGTATTAATTATCATTCTTATTGAGTTGAACAATCTATTTTGAATTTAAAGGATTTACAAGGCTTTATATGTAAATGAAGAGTCTCATACTCATCTATTACTTCACTAATTTCTCACTTGGAATTTATGAGATAAACTTTTCAATTAGCTTAAAAAGTATTAAGTGTGCCCAACTTTCTTAGAGGCTTTCTATTTAGTTACTTTTAGAGGTTCCAAAAGGCGTAAAGATGAAAGGTTATCTTGACGGTGTGTATTTACGTTATTTTCTAGGTGGTTTGGTCTCACATTTTTTTTTTTAATGATTGATATTTATCTATTCATTTGATTAGGGACATGCTTTTTTGATTTTTTGTTTTTTGTTTTTTGTTTTTTTTTTTGTTTTTGTTTTTTTTGTTTTTTGGCCTTCACTGTGGGTGTCTCTTTCTCGATTGTTTTAGCAGTTTTTATTTTTATAGTAATTCAAGGTAGAAAAATTCAATTATTCAAGTCATAAATTTGATGTAAAGGCAAAGGAATTTTGTTTGTAGCATGGTTGTTTTTTAAAGATAATATTATATAGCATC
The DNA here is from genome assembly GCF_029873635.1 of Malania oleifera. NCBI lineage: Eukaryota > Viridiplantae > Streptophyta > Magnoliopsida > Santalales > Ximeniaceae > Malania > Malania oleifera. Next base: position 56,524,824 of record NC_080422.1, on the reverse strand, counting down.
CATAGTGATTGTACTTTGCTTTCTTCATTGTCATTAGAATTAGTGCAACTAAGTCAATTTGAATTTTAATTTGTTTTAATCCATTTGAGAGTTCTTATTTATGATTCCGCTTTACTTTATTTTTATTTTTTTCAGTTATTAAAGGGAAAATGAGTAATGACTTTGCCTATTAAGGTGGAGGTATTGGAGGATGCAAAAACTACACATGGGGCTTCCCAACCTCAACCTTTAAATCCAAGCATGACAGGTGAGAGTGGTATTAATCATCCCTGAAAATAGAATAGTGTTCCCAAAAGGGGGGTGAATTGGGTTAATTAAAAATTTATGTTCTTTTTAAACTTTTTGTGTTTTAATTACAACAGCAAACTTAATAAAGTTAACCAAATAACAATCACAACCCAAACACTCAACAAAGTACTTGAAAGATAAACAATTCAATCAATCAACAAAATTGAAATCAATCGATCAAACACTTGATGCTTTTGGTAACAGCCCTATGGTTATATGCAAGTCCTGCTTTGATTGTTTGTAATGCACTCTCTTAACCAAGATTTCCGTAAATTAATCAACGTACTCCCTTGTGGGTTTCCGCAAAAGATTAATTAACACATACTTTATAAAGTTAAGACCCTTCTCTAAATTCTTACTTAAGACCTACAATCAGCAATTTTCTTTCACAATATATAGCGCATAAAATAAAAGTGTAGGGTAGAGAGAAGACACCAAGATTTTATGAGGTTCGGCTTATCCCCAACCTACGTCCTCGCCTTTGGCAAATACTACCAAAGGATTCCACTATGAGCGCTCCTTTCCGGGTTGAGCAAACCTTTTACAAAACCCTCTTTTTCAGGAAGAGAAACCTCTCCAAACGATATCCCCTCGCCTGGTTACAATGATCCAACAGCCCTAAATCGTTTAGAAACAACAAAGAAGTAGGAAAGAATTTGTGTACAAAAGACACTCTCAAACAGAGCAGGTTAGAACAATAATCAGCACAATATACTTCAATGTAATTCAATATAAAGGGATTGAAGCTCAATTGAATTAAATCACCGAATTTATCTTCCTTGGATTGAAAGATTTAGACTTTAAAGACACAAATTCGGAGTTAGAATCAACAACAACTCAGCAGTGAAAGCAAGATGCGAATAAGAGAGATTTAGAGCACTTTGAGAATTCTTGATTGCTGAGAAATTTTCTTGGTGTGAAAAAATCTTGTCTTAGGGGCTATTTATAAATGTTTAAAAGTTAATACCTTGTCCCCCAAGTTTTCTTGGAGTATGTACTAAGTTTTCAATAAGAGTAGTGCCCAAGAAACCAAATTTAAAAAATTTTATGTTGGAGTTTTAAACATAGTGTTCAAGTGGCAGTTGTCTGGCACGATCTGGCAGTCACCTGCCATAGTTCAAACTTGAAACTCAGAAGGTAGGCAGTTGCCTGCCAAAGCACAGGCAGGTGCCTGGCTTGACCGCCCAGTCGCCTAGCAGGTTCCTAGCAGTCGCTTGGGACCTTACTGTCTACCATATTTTAAATTCTAAAATGAGCAGTCACCTGCTTGAGTTTTGCAGCCGCCTAGCTTCCAGAAAACTAAATTTTAACTTTGAAAACTTATTCTCATTTGAGACCTTTCTTATTTTAATTAAGGAAAACATATTTTACGGTCTTCAAAAATTGGTTTCTTAGTTTCTTGTTCTTAATGGGCTTCAATTCAATTTATATTGACCTTTACATGAAGTACTTACATAAAGACTTTCTTAAGACTCTAAACCCTTGAGCTTCTTAAGTCTTCATGATAGTCCTTGCTTTGAGTTCTTTCCTTTATCATTAAGCATTCTTTGAGCTTTCAATACTCTTTCATTCTTCAAGCTTTTATAGAATATGCCCATCTTGAGTTTTTATCATTTAGCTTTGAAACACTTGAGCTTTCTATTATCTGCTTCCTGCAATAGTTCAACTTGAAACCATATCAATTTTATTTTGATTTGTTATCATCAAAATAAGAATTGTAAGCCTTGTTAGACCAACAATCCCACTAAATCTAATAAAAAAACGAGGAAGAGATGAGACCAAGATATGAAGTGTGGGATCATTTAACTAAATTTGTGACCAAGTTTGGTGAAGCTAAGGTTAAATTTCATTATTGTCATATTGATTTTTTGTTGATCCTAAAAAGAATGGTATGGGCACACTTAGATATCATATGGTTAGAAATCCACAAAATCCAAATTTTGAAGAAACAAAATTGACACAACTAAATTATCAACTAGTCTTAAAAAATGTTAAGGGCTCAAAGGCAACTCTTACAAATTGGAAGTTTTACCAAGAAGCAATTCGAAAGGCATTATCTTATATGGTATTTGTTGATGAATTGCCTCTTAAATTTTTAAATAATATGGGGTTCAAACATCTTGTGAAAGTTGTATGCCCTCGTTTTCAAATTCCATCAGGATAGGATTATTATGATCTTTACATGGAAGAGAGGTTAAAGTTTAAAAAGTTTTTAAAAATTTCCTCTCAAAGGGTTAGTTTCATAATTTACATGTGAACTTCCTTGCAAAAGGTGAATTATATGTGTTTGACTGCACACTTCATAGAGGATGATTGGAAATTAAACAAAAAGATCCTTAAATTTTGTCCAATTTCTAGTTATAGAGGTGAGGAGATAGGTTGGCTATTGAGAGGTATTTGCTTGATTAGGGAGTTGACAATGTGTTTACTCTGACAGTAGATAATGCAAGTTTAAATGACGATGTAGTTACCTGCATAAGAAGAAAATTTTCAAATTGGAGAGAGGGCATTCTAGGGTTAAATTCATTCACATTAGATGCATTGCACATATAACTAACCTATTTGTGCAAGATGGTTTGAAAGAAATGGGGGATTCATTTGCTCATGTTAGGGATACAATCATATATGTGACGCATTCACCAACTAGGTTGAAAAATTCCAAGCATTGTGCATAAATAGAAAAAGTAGAATGCAAAAAGATGTTATGCCTAGATGTTAGCACTTGATGAAATTCTACTTATACGATACTAGATAAAGCTCAAAGATATGAAATAAATTTTTATAAATTTAGGGATGAAGATCCTTTTTTTTTAGAACTGAGCTTGAGACTAGGGATGGCACACCAAGAAGATTTGATTGGGAAAAAGTTATAAAGTTTGTGATGTTTTTGGAACATTTCTATGGCCTTACTTTACGAGTTTTAGGTTATTTGTATGTTACAAGTAATACCTTTTTTGATGAAATTAGTGGTATTGATTGTCTTCTAAAAGAGTGGGAAAGTAGTGATGACTTGGAGTTGAGTTTGATGAGTATGAAAATGAAGGAAAAATACAACAAGTATTGGGTAAACATTGAGAAAATGAATATGTTGATTTTTGTTGCATACTTTTTTAACCGTCGACGTAAGTTAGAATTTGTGCAATGTGCTATTTCTACGATGTATGAAGATGACAAAGAATTATTGATAGGGAAAAAGGTTAAGGATACCACATTTGAATTTTTTACTAAGTATAAGAAGTTGTTAAAAATGAAAAATCAAGTAGAAGTGAAATATCAAGCTCCACTAGTCAAGGGGAAGCTGAACAAAAGTTTAAAGTTTGTATCAAAATTTAAAGACTCAAATTGGAGGTGTAGATAACAAATCAGACTTGGATAGGTATTTGGAGGAGGATTGTGAAAAGGACGTGGAGAGCTTTGATACTTTGGAGTGGTGGAAGTTAAATAGTTCAAGATTTCCTATCCTTTCACATATGGCTCGTTATTAGGGATTTATATTGAAAGACATGCTTTATGTAGTCGGTTTTAGTATTTATTAATAACTTCAGTTATTCCATTTTAATGAGAATATTTGTGAGCAATATTTGTCTGACATTATTTATTTCATGATTATGCATGTATGTCTTTTATTCTATATAGTAAGTGATCAAGTGTGTAGAGTACGACTTATACACAGAAGATTAGATCATCATTTCTTATAGAATATAAGTTTATTGTTCACAATGTTAAATGAAATTAGACAAACCAATGGTAGGACTGTAGCACAAGGTTTTAATAGGTCTGTCTTGACTATTGGGAATGGTATAGTTCCAACTCCTTATGCAAGTACACTTTGTGTGTATTGAGCAGGACCGTCTTGGGGTAATTGCTTTTATACTAACTAAATAAAAAAATTAATACCTCATGATTATTATGAGTGCTTATGCTCTTAATCCTGATATGATTATTGGACACGTGCATATAGTGTTTATTACTTTGATTCATAGAAGAGTGAGATTCTTTATAGGTCAAAATACTCAGTGAGTTGGGTGATGACATTATGTGCATGGTGAGCATTAATTATTGATGGAATCCACGTCCCAATATCGGGATTGATGATACCTCCTTGAGGAAGCTTATAAGTTTTGATTGTGTCAAACCCTGCAGGTGGATTTTAAATCCGACACGTAAAATAAATTAAGTGGAAGGTCTCAAGGAATTAATATGTCAATTAATTAAATTGTCAGTAATTTAATTTAATAGACAGTTATCTGTAATCTTTATGTTTGGAGATAAATAAACATTTAATAATAGAAGCTCAAAATTTAATTTCGAATATGACAAGGAGTGCAATTATAATTCTTTAGTGGTATGAATTATAATTATCGTAATTAAGGATGAATTCTGCTAGGATTAGGGATTATTAATTACGTGCCCATAGGTCCTTGTTGTAGCCTATATACACGCACTTCATTCAGCAACTAGAGGAGACGAGCGAACTCTCACACAGGCAGACGTTTTCGTGAGAGAAGAAAACCCTAGCAACCGCTTACGAGTCCACTCTCTCATGAGCGAGGCATGCTCAAGGAAAGATTCCTAGTCGTTTTCAAGAGAACATTTTTGTGCTTGCAAATTCATGATCAAATTAGACAGATCTCACAGGTATAATCCTAATCACATAATTAAAGTTTGCATGATCAGATTTTTTTTTTTTTTTGGTTATCCGTAGGCACTACAGTCGGATCTTAGGGCTATTCTGTAAATCCCTTCAATTGGTATCAGAGCCTCGGTTGATACTGTATACAGATAATAATACCATGTTCTTCAAAAATTGAATTAATGCATGCTTCGGGTAGAAGGTGTGTATGCACTAACCTCTGTTTTGCAGCGTTTTGTCCGGCAATTATGGTCACACGAATGTATGTTTTGTGATTGTGATTGTTTATTACAAGATTTGTAGCATGTGAACTCTGATTATGGAGGCATAGGGTTTTGTAATATGATGCAGCTTCATCACATGAATGTATATTTTGTGATTACAATTGCTTATTACAAGATTCGTAACATGTGAACTCTGATTATGGAGGCATAGGATTTTGTAATCTGATGCAGCTTCATCCAAGAAGGAGGCACAGTTGTAGCGTGTGCATAGCAGTGGAAAAAAATAGGAAAAACCCTAGAACAATGATGTGGTTTTTCGTTCCTTTTTGAATTTGAATTTGAATTTGAATTTAAATTTACCTAGGCCTCACCAAACCCCGGCACTGCGTAATGGCAAACATAGATTCACGGTGTTATGATGCAAGTTGCTTGACCATAATAGCCGGATAATTATTATATCATATTTCTTGTTTATATATTCTTGCTTGGCGTGTCTGTTGTTCTTGTGTTATGTCATTAGCATGTAAAATTTAAAATTTCAATGTTGGTTTATGCATGTGCAACTAGAGAATAAAATTAATTCCTAAGTTATAATACAATTTTTTTATAAAAAATATTAAGGGAATTTGGAATTTTATTTGTTGCGTTTAATTTAGTTACCAATATTGGAATATTAAATTTATTTGAATATTAAACACGTGTTTGTATCCCTCATGAATTAAATAACTAAGTGGGTGAGGGAATTTATTACATATAAATCTCATGGCCTCCATCACTAGTTTATAGGTAATGTAATTAATTTTATGTGATGATATTAGTATCTTCCTCCCCATCGGATGGAATTAGTTTTAAACTCGCCAAGTATAAACTCTAGTAATTGTGTCTTTCTTGCTTTCACCATTTACTTGTAGTTTTACCAAATCTTGAGACATGTTATTTATTTTCTTCATGAGATTGTCAATACAAGAGTCCCTTTCTTTTTCATATGATTTAGAAGATTCTAGCTGATTTTTCAGATTTTCATTTTGTTCTTTCAAAGCTATATTCCTTTTAGATACTTTAATGAACCTATTGTGTAAGGCAAATAATTCATCCTGGATTTCTTTGTATGAAGCCATACTATCACATGAATCATTAGATGACACTTCACTAGATTCTTCCGATGAACTATAATAGGAGTTTACCTCATCATTGTGACCCATAAAGCATATCTTGGCAACTTCTTGTTCACTTAACTCATTCTCCGATTTGCTTGAGCTTGTATCATCCCATGTAGCCTTCATTGCCTTCTTTTTCTTTTTCTTATCTTTCTTCAGCTGTCGACAATCAGGTTTAATATGTCCAACCTTTTTGCAGTTATAACATGTATGAGGTTCATTTTTAGTTTCCTTTTTGTTTGTTTCTCCTTTGTCAATTTTTGATTCTTAAAACTTTCGAGGGAACTTCCTATTCTTTCTGAAAAACTTTCCAAATCGTTTAGTAATGAGGGCTAATTCTTCATCTTCTAATTCATTATCTTCGTCTTCATCATTAAAGCTTTCTTTGGCAGCCTTAAGGGCTATTGATTTCTTACTTTTATTATTATTCTTGAAATTTCTTTCGTTTATTGTCATCTCATATGTGAGAAGGGATCCAATTAATTCATCAAGAGAAATATTTTTTAGGTTTCTACCATCCATGATTGTTGTGGCCTTAGGTTCCCATATCAGAGGAAGTCCTCTAAGGGTTTTTCGAATCATTTCATATGTTGAGTAATTTTTCCCTAAAGCATTTAAGGAGTTTATTATGTGAGTAAACCTAGTATACATACTAGTGTTAGTTTCTTTCGGGTTCATCCTAAAGGCCTCATACTCGCTTTTGAGCATGTCGATTCTACTATCTCTAACATCTACCATTCCTTTTTAGATTACCTCTAACTTATCCCAAATTTCTTTGGCTGACTTATATGTCATAACCCTATTAAACTCATTTACATCTAGAGCACAATATAGTGCATTCATGGCAGCATTTTAAAGTCATTATCGGTCATATCTTTTTCTTCCTTAGGCACTTATTTGCCATCTACTAGTTTAGTAGGGATGTGATCACCATATGTGACAAATTTCCATGCTTTCCAATCCATGGTTTGAAGATAGATTCTCATTTATTGTTTCCAAAAGGTGCAGTTTACACCGCATAAAATAGAAGGTCTAGTTGAGGATTGATCCTTAGCAAAAGGGGATACACCTAGGTGTGCCATTCAGATCTTTATATGGCTTCTAATTAAGATTTGTTATAACCCCGCTCTGATACCAATTGAAAGAGAAGGTGTATTCCCAAGAGGGGGGGGGGGTGAATTGGGTTTTTAAAATTTCTTTATACCTTCTTTAATTGATTCTTTCTCAACTTATTTTAAGTTCAGCAGAAATTGATTTAGTCATAAACCTTTATGAACAAATATACCTTTCAGCAATTTAAATCAATCAAATCAAGATAACCAAAACACAATTCACAATATAAAATGAATTCAGCAATGCTTCAAAAATCCAACACTTGAGTAACTCAATGTAGTGTTTAAGTATGTAGTTGATAAAATCCTTGTATTAGTGAACTTGATTTCTTAATATGAAGAACAATGTAAAATTCCAACTCTCTTCCAAAAACTCAAAATTTAAATAAACTTTCAAGTAATAAGTCTTGGGTGTTAACCAATCAATGTACTCCCTTATGGTTTCCGCAATTTGTATTGATCAACCAACATACTCCCTTTTGGGTTTCCGCAATCCCAAAATCAAATTAATCTTCAGTTTATTCAATATCCAATCCATGTAGTTATTATGAATAGAAAATTAAAATCCAACCACGCAATTTATATGAACATAAAATTAAATGAAAGTAGAGAAGAGAGTGAGATGCGAGTTTTACGAGGTTCGGCTATACCCGCCTACGTCCTCGCCTTAGGCAAACTCTCCTAAGGATTCCACTATACCACTCCTTTACGGTTAGGAGCAACTTTACACACTCCTTTGCGGGCAAGAGCAACCTTATAATCCCTCCTTTAATAGGCTAGAGTCTGCCTCTCTAAACAATACCCCACGCTTGGTCCAACAACGATTCAAGACCTGAACTGTCTCCAAAAACAAGAAAAAATTTGGTGTACAAAGACACTCTCAACAAGAGTTGATTAGCACAACAATAAAACACTACAATATACTTCCATTCATAATAACAATTGAAAGAATTTGAAGCTTTATAAGTATATCACCATGAGATTTCATTCTTGATTGAAAGAATTCAGAATATGCCCAGAATTATGAGAGGGTTTCACAGCAAAACTCAGAGAAGAACTTTAGAGAAATTGAGAGAAAGAGAGCTTTGAGAGTATTGAAAGCAATAAAGCTTTGAATGTTGTGTATTTGCTTGGTGTATTGAATCCTTAGCCTTAGGGGGGTATTTATAAATGTTTAGACAAGAGTATTTCATGTTCCCCAAGTGAGTTGGAGTGTTTTCCAAGTTTTCGTAATGTTTAGAATTCAAAAAATCAAATTTGGAAACTTCCCGTTATATTTAAAATTTGAAAACTTGAAGAGTTGGTCGACTGGGAATAGAGAGTCAGTCACTTGGATTTATTAAAACACTAAGAATTTCATAAACATAAAGGAGTCAGTCGACTGGGAATAATGAGTCAGTCGCTTAGGTCCTCTCAAGTTCTCTCAAAATCAGTCTATTTATTTGTTAGTCGCTTGGAAAGACCAAAAACTTGATTTTTCATTTTGTTTCCAATTTCTTTTTGCTTTTTTGCTTTCCCCAAAAAAATTTAAGACTTTTGAAAAATATTTTCTAGGGTTTTTAAAGGCATGGTCTCTAAGTCAATGAGTTTCCTAATGAGCTTCAAATTCAATCAAATTATCATTTGAATGAAGTACCAACATAGAGACTCTTTTGAGATTTGATTCAATTTTAAGCTTGGAGTCTTCATGCTTTGTCATTTGCTAATTCCATCTTGGCTTTAAACTTCAATTCTTTAAGCTTTCATCAAGTCATTTTTGGAGTTCATACTTTCATTCCCTTTAAGCTTTAATTCTCTTTTCATGTAGTCCTACAAATAAGCTTCATGAGCACTTGAACTTGAGCTTTAAAAACTAATTCTTGTAATATCATCACTTTTACCAAAAACATGTTAAATTACCTTTTATTTGTTATCATCAAAATAAGATTAGTAAGCCATGTTAGGCCAACATGCTCTCTAGAGGAAATTATATTCCCATTGAAATTGTAGAGGAGGCTAAAGTACCTAAGACTGAGGATGAATACACTGATGATGACATAAAAGCAATAAATGTAAATGCAACTGCTATGAATAATTTATATTGTGCACTTGATGCAAATGAATTCAATAGGGTTATGACATGTACAACCGCCAAGGAAATATGGGATAAACTAGAGGTTACTTATGAAGGCACTAGAGATGTTAAGGATAGTAGAATTGACATGTGGATTAGTGAGTATGAGGCATTCAGAATGAACACTAGTGAATCCATACAGAGCATGTAATAACCCGGATAATTATTGGAATTAAGTAGTATAGAAAAGAGAAGGGGAAAGAATTTTAAAAGGGAATATAGCAGGACTTCGTCGACGAACAGGAAGCGTTTGTCGACGAATTGTCTGCTTGGTCTCCTCGATGTGGATGCGTGTCTCGTTGATGAGAATTTACTAAGAGGCTATTTTTCAGGGTCTGAATTTCATCGATGAGGGTACCTTCTTCGCCAATGAACCGCCTTTATGGACTCGCAAACGAGGTGACGTGGCTCGTCGACGAGGCCACGTGGATAGCATTTTTATATATAGCCTAAATCAGATTTTTTGCTGTGAAATTTCATTTCTCCCCAGTTCTTTCTCTCTCTAAAATGCACTCTCTCACTTCTATCTAGATTTCTGGCTTCAATTCTCCCTGATTCAATGATCAGAAGCTACCGCAATGATCCTGAGGAGAGTCTCTACAACTTAGCTAGACCAGAAATTCGATTTGAGTAGTTTGGAAATCATCCTAAAATTTGGGTAAGTAGATTTTTAGGTATTTTTAGTATTATCAGTATAATTTGAGGCCAAATTTTGTATACTATGAGAATATACTAGTGTTTTGTGGAATAAATTTGGGGTGTCATATTTTTAGGAATAAGGTATTTTGGGCCCCTATAGTCATGGGTTGAGGACCCCAGCAAGTATATGTTCAGGAACCCAGGCAAATTATGGGTTAAAATAATTATGAATAGGTAATTTTAGGAATTATGGGTGTATTGATTCACTGGAAGATATGTGAATATAAATGCAGGTTTTTGAGGTTCATGCACCGGGGGTGCGAGAGTGGAGTTTTTAGTGGATGCCAACCTCACAGCAAATAGGTAAGGGAAATATGCTATGCTAGGGATTTTAGAAAGTATATAAGAAGATTATGTATATATATCAGCTTATTATTTAGTTTTTCCAAATTATTATTATTATTATTATTATTATTATTACAGTTGGATTACAAATTTTAGAGCATGAGATTTTAATTACTTAATTGTGTGGTATGAGTTCATTACAATTTAGTATGGTATTTATACAATTTTACAGATATCATGTTATACAGTATATTAGCAAAAAAAATACCAATATGCAGTATTTAGAAAATATGATTTATAATATTTGTCAGAATTACATGATTTCCAAAACCTTAACACTCAAACATTACAGTTTATTCAGATAGAAATTTCAGTCAGATATTACAGATATTTCAGTAAGATATTGTAGTATTTCAAATCAGATTCATAGTGTTATGGTTATTTTAAAATCATGATAAAACAGCGAGATAAATATATATATATATATATATATATATTAGTATTACATAGTATCAGATCCCTAAGGAAATTTTTAGTCAGATTCAGACTGCAGAGCACGGTACCATTGCTATTTTAGATCAGAGTGCAATCGCATATTTCAGATAGTGTGTGGATTCCATCTAACCGTGCCAGGAGAGATCGCAGTCTCCCCAGAAAGCTGGGTTGAGGTGGCCGATTTGACAAGGTAGAGTAGTAGCGTGCCCGAAGAGACTATAGCGAGCCAAATTGTTGATTGATAGAGATTCAGATTGACTTACCTGGTTGGCCAAACAGAGTTAAGTCCTGCCTAAGAGCCGCACAACCCTGTCATGAGGGGTTAAATCATGACATTCAGATCCCAAGGTATTATCACAGATGTTTATATATATACAGATTTACAATGCAGCAGCAGTTTTATTATATGATTAAAATTATGTGTAATTTCAAAACTCAGATATACAGTTGTATTTTAAACTATAATAGATGTAATCTGTACAACATACTAGAGTAACAGTTTTATAGTTTCAATATTATATAGTATATTAAATTTGTAACTCAGTTGCCACACACTAGTGATAGCATATTTTCTCTTAATGAGTGTCGTCTCATCCTAGTGACTTAACATTTTTCAGGTGATCCAGTTAAGTGAGCAGATCAGGCTCGCAGGTAGAGAGATTCTTGCGCTTCCCTTTTTTGAAGGGTGAGTGTTTCCTAGGTAGTGGTTGCTTGGGTAGATCTCAGGGTTTTTGATGATATCATTGGATACTTTGTGATGTATATTTTGGGACTTTTTTAGATTTTTGGTATTGTATATATTGTTTACAGTTTTATGTTTGCCCCTGCTTAGGAATGTGATGTGAACAAGGTTTCCTCAGTGCTCCCTTGGGGCCAAAGATGTTTTCAATAGTATTATAGAAATATTTACTATATATTTTATATATATTAAGGAAAAAAAATGGCATGAAAAGCAGGTCGCTACAGAGCATGTACACTCGTTTCACCCACATCACTAACTCATTACATGCACTAGGAAAAACATATCCCACATATGAAATGATTAGGAAAATTCTTAAGGGATTGCCACTAGTTTGGGAAGTAAAGGCTATTGCTATAGTCGAGGGTAGAGACTTAAAGGCAATGACTCTAAATGAATTGATAGGGTCACTCATCTTATACGAGATGCCTATTAATAAGAGATTGAATAAGCAAAATAGAGTAAAGAAGGTAACTGCCTTAAAAATATCTGCTAACACCTCTAGTGAATGTAGTGAACCAGAATTAGGAGAAGATATGGCTATGCTTACCTGGAAATTCAGTAAGTTCTTTAGAAAGAATAGTAGAACATATAGAAGGTTCCATGGCTTAGTATCTGAAAAGGGAGAATAAAGGAAAAGAAAAGAAAAATGATCTCCCACATGCTACAACTGTAACAAAGTCGGGAAAATAAAACCAGATTGCCCATTGTTGAAAAAGGAATCAAAGAAAAAGAAGAGAGGAATGAAAGTCGGGACATCATAGGACAAACATAATAGTAGTGATTCAAACACGGACTCTAGTGACTCTGAGGTTGCTAACTCGTGCTTGATGGCACACAATGATGAGGTACTATTATCTTGCTCTTTATCTTCTTACTATTCTGATGATGATTTTGATTCTGACAGCATGCCTACATAAAAAGAATTATAGCATGACTATATTCGTGTCTTTAAATTGCTAAATAAAATGACCAAGGAAAATGATGTTTTGAAAATCAAATGTGAAAATTGGTCAAAACTTTTTGAAATTGGAAAGAAGTCTCATGCCGCGTCACTTAAAGAAGAGAATTTGGAAATTGTAGATCTTGAAAGAAAATTGGAGGATAGCTTCTAAATTATCTATAAATTTACAGAAGGCAAAAACATTTTTGAAAAACTTCTTAGGAACCAAAGAAATTCACTTGATAAAGAAGGACTTGACTTTAATGGAATTGAAAACAAAAGACGAAATGATCTTTATTTGGGACATTTTACTCGTAAATCAAAAACACACATTCCACCTAAAGAATCATTCAGGCAAATGACATGTTATAAATGCAAACAGAAGGGTCATATTCAATTTGATTGTCCATTTAGAAATAGAAATGTGAAAATTAAGAAAGTATGGAGAGTCAAAGGTGAACCAAGAACTAACACCTTTGGACCCAACAGAAGTTGGGTACCAGAATCAGTTACTTATATATTTTTGCAGGTGTGCTTGAGGTCGTCCTCATCTAAGGACAAGTGGTATATGGATAGCGGCTATTCACAACATATGACAGGCAACAAGGCCAAGTTCGCATCCATTGCACCAAAGGAAGTAGGGTTCATGACCTTCGGGGACAACGCAAAGGATAGAATCAGCGGAGTAGGTAAGGTTGGTAATGAACCTTCCCTTGTTATTGATAATGTCTTATTAATTGATGGTTTAAAACATAACTTACTAAGCATAAGTCAATTTTATGATAAAGGTTACAGAGTGTCCTTTGAAAATGACAAATGCATTGTTGAGAATAAATCTGATAACAAAACTATTTTTACTGCTGATCATCACAAAAATGTTTGCACCACTAGTTTTGATAACTTGACTTCACGACATATAAGATGTTTTTCTGCTATAAATGAAGCAAGTTCGTTGTGGCATAGGCGTCTAGGGCAAGCTAGCATGGATCTACTGTCAAAACTTATGAAAAAGGATCTAGTTAAAGGCTTACCAAAAACACCTTTTGTGAAAAATAAAAATTGTGATGCATGTCAAATGGGTAAGCAAACGAGATCCAGTTTCGTGAAAAAGAAAATCATATCTACTACTAGGCCACGTCAAATGCTACACTTAGACTTATTCGGTCCTAATCAAGTTCAGAGTCTAGGAGGAAAATTATATGCATTTGTAATTGTAGATGACTATTCTAGGTTCATATAGGTACTATCTATGCAGGAAGAGCTAAATCAATTTGAAAGAAATAAAGTTTGGACCCTAGTTCCTAGACCTGACGATCATACTATTATTGGAACCAAATGGGTATATAGAAATAAAAAGGATGAAAATGGAGTAATGACTAGAAACAAAGTTTGGTTAGTAACCCAGAGGTATAATCGGGAGGAAGGAATAGATTTTGAGGAAACATATGCTCCCGTGGCGAGGATGGAAGCCATTTGCATGTTACTTGCATATGCTGCTTTTAAGGATTTTAAATTATATCAAATGGATGTTAAAAACGCCTTTTTAAATGGCTATATCAATGAGGAGGTCTATGTAGAACAACCAACAGGATTTGAAAACCATAAATATCCTAATCATGTATATTGATTGTCTAAAGCCTTGTATGGATTGAAACAAGCTCTTAGAGCTTGGTATCAGAGTTTTAGTGGTTTTCTTATAGAAAATGGATTTACCATAGGCAAGATTGACACTAAAATTTTCATTAAATCTAAAAATGATAACATGCTCCTTGTACAAATATATGTTGATGATATTATCTTTGGAGCTACAAATGATGAATTGTGTAATGAGTTTGTCAAATTCATGCAAAACAAATTTGAAATAAGCATGACGGGTGAACTAAGCTTCTTCCTAGGACTCTAGATTAAACAAGTCAAACATGGGACTTTCATATGCCAATCAAAATATGTTAGGGACTTGCTCAAGAAATTTATTATGGAAGATGGTAAAATTCTAGGAACTCCTATGAGCTCATCCACTAAACTTGACAAAGATGAGCAAGGTATTCCTGTTGATGTCAAACTTTATTGTGGTATGATGAGTCCCTAAAATATATAATTTTAAACCCTCATTTACCTGTGCTTATCTTCATTTTATTATATATTTACCCAAAGTTATCATTGTTTAGAACTATGCAACGTTTGTTTGTCTTTTCAGGAAAAACAGGTTAAAACCATGGAGTTAGGCATTACAAGAAGCCAAGGAGAATTTTGAGGATTCAAAGCTTGAATCTAGACATTAAACCAAGCTCCAAAAGCTTCAGATCATACATGGATAAAAAGGTAATGCTCGACCATATGGCGTGACCAGCCAACCACAGGGGTGACTTAGTCTTCTACTCCAAACTCCAAAGTTCATACTCAGATCAAAATGCTGTAAGATTCGACCAAGTGATCGACCAAGTGACTCGCTGGGGCGACCACATCGAGATGCTGAGATAGAACTAAAATTCATAAGTACTGAGAGTCTCGACGAAGTGTTCGACCAAGAGACATTCAGGGGTGACTATGTCGAGATACTGAGATTTCCTAAAGATTCAGATACGGCAAATCTCAACCTCAACTCAACCATCAAGACCCTGATGCGCGACGAAGTCGAAGACATTGAAGATTCGAATCCCTAACTTCCTGCGAGTCTCGACTAGGGGGCGCACAAGAATGATAGAGGCACGACTTGGTTGACAGCGATGATATGCTATGCGAGATCTCCTGCAAACCTTCCTAAATTGTAGAACAAACCTTGTAAACCCTAGAGCCTATAAATATTCGCTACGAACACAAGCTCTGGGTTCCTCCTTGGCCTCTCTTAGGTTAGTGACAGACTTAAGATGTCAATGAGAGCCAAGTTAGATTAGGAGTAGCATAGTTTTCAATTCCTGTAATGGTGTGTGCATGAAGTGTTCGAAGACATGTGACAACCGACGTTGTTCGTGTTCTATCCATTTATATTATAGGATCACTCTCTAGTACCTTTTGGAGTTAGTGAGAAACGTTTTGAATACAAAAGGGATGATCTTTTTACCTGCTTTCTTCTTTATTGCTTTTGATTTACTGCTTTCCATTTACTTGCTGTGTGTTTGATGAAAGATTGTAGATAAGGATAAACACTACTACATATCCGTCAGAGGAAAGTAGTTGGCTACCGAACCACGGAGGTGTTCGTTATTGTTGAGACAGGGTATACACTGGTTCTGGACCGTGCTCTCGACGGTTGGTGCACCCTTGCTACCCTGTGACCTCGATCGACCCTCTCCTGCTTTGGCCCGCTTAGGTTAGTACTTCTATTGAAGTCTAAAGTAACATAGTTAGAGGCATGGCGTCCAGTGTTTGATTTAGACCTTAGCATCGCTTTTTAGGAGTAGGGTGACATAGAAATTTGCTCATTTTCTAGTAGTATAAATTTACTTGCTTTCCTTTCATTGCTTTCAAGTAGTTGGTTAGATTTCAACCATTGAAAAGTATCATCTTTTACTTCTTTTTTATAACAGGGCTATAATAAACTAAATTGGAAGTAGTCTAATAATTGCACTTCAAGTCTCCGTGGATCGATACCCGACTTATCCACTTTCTACTGAGCTTGAGATAGTTAGGTTTATAAATATTGTTTTTGGTAGTTAAAGACCCAAGCCTAGGCGAGCCTACCAAATTTTGGCACCATTGCCAAGGACTTGGTTACGGTTATAAGCCAACTTCTGTTTTAGAGTATTACAACCTTGTTCTTTTGATTTGTTCTCCTTTTATTTTCACTTTCTTTGATTAATTTTTATTTATTTTATTTTATTTTCTATTTGTGAAGTTTGAATCTTTGTGCTTAAAAGTGTGTATGTTTGGCCTGTGTTCTTTTGAACCCAAGATAATTCCCAGTGATCTTGAGATTGAAAAATCCATAGGTCCCTTAAGAAGCCTATCTCCAACCTAGAGAAGGCTAGGTCGTCGGAACTAAAAGCAATGGCCGAAAATAACCTCCCAATTCCCGCTGAACAAATACCGGAACCCCATTCTCCTCACCTACCTGTGGTGAGAGAGCAAAACCTTTGGCCTCTTCGAGACTACTTTGTACCTAATGCATACACATCACCATACTACGTCTGGTTCTCGAATATCCAGATGACATAATTTGAGATTAAGACTTCAATCATCTCGATGCTTCCCAACTTTCATTGGAACTCCACTGAAAATACTTATCAACGTCTGGATGAGTTCTTAGAAATTTGTTCCACCATCCGCATCCCTAATTTAGTGATGATGCTCTCTATCTTAGGTTTTTCCCATTCTCCCTAAAGGACAATGCCAAATATTGGCTAATTTCCTTAGAACCAAACTCGGTGACCAACTAGGCAACCATGTAGCATGAATTTCTTAAAAAGTACTTCCCAATTGGGAAGACTAACCAGCTCTAAAGAGCCATCACAAGTTTCTCACAGATGGATGAGGAGCTCTTTTTCAAGACTTGGGAGCACTTTAGGGACATGCTCCGTAAATTTCCACATCACCAGGTCCCCAAGTGGCAATTAGTCCAAACTTTCTATGAAGGGTTGGCCAAGAGAGATAGGTTTGTGGTGATGCGTCATGCGAAGGTACTTTCCTCACTAAGAACAAGAATGAGGCTTGGGTTCTCTTTGAAAATTTGGTTGAAAACTCCCAGCAACACATGGCTACCACCCATAGACTCCCTAACTTATCAACTTCTAAATCTAAGGGGGTTTACGAGTTGGCTGTGAACCAGGACTTAGCTCCAACGTTGCATGCTATATCCAAAAAGTTAGATCAATGCTTGTCCTTAGGACCACAAACAATAGTGTATGTAGAGATATGAGTTTTCACAGTTCCCACACATGTTATAATTGCCCACACGCGCACTCCCAACCTGAGCTTGTGCATGAGAAAGTAAAGGCCATCCACAAGTGGTATGATAAACCCTCTAATGACCCATATTCCAACACATACAACTCTGGGTGGAAAAAAAATCCTAACTTCTTATGGAGGCCGTAAGCTCTAGGTTTTCAACTTCAAAGACCTCCACAAGCCCAAATGCTTTGCCCCCACGCCCAAACAAAAATCTCCAAAGTCATCAAATTCAACCCCCAGATTTTCAACCGCCCCGCAGCTATCTCCTTCACAACCCAAGTATGATACATTTCAAGAGACGGTGCTGAGGTCCCTTAAGAACATTGAAGCTGATCGTCAAGTGGATCGAAAAATCCTTCACTCTCACTCCTAATCCATTGCAAAGCTAGAAACCGCTTTAGGACAACTAGCTGCACTTCGAGTCGGAGAGATGAAGGCAAGCTGATAAGTCAAACTATAGTCAATCCTAAGGGACAATATGGGGTAGAATGTAAACTGGATGCTAGCCCCTCATCATACTTTGAGTAGGCCCAGCCGGTAACCACATTTCAAAGTAGCAGGCTGACAGCCGAACAAGGTGAGGAATAACTAAGCATGGGGGAGGCCTGGGATGAAAAACTGGAAGTACCCAACGTGGATTCATGCACTCTCTCTTCCTTTAGTTGGGTACACAAACCATTGAGTCTCACACCTACCACTAGAATAACCACACCTCACTTCGCCGCCCATAAGGCTTTTCATGGCTACACAGTGAAACATCTAGCAACCCCACTCACACCCTCTATATTTAGGAAAGAGGCTTCGATTGAATCTATTTGGGATCTTTTTAAACAACTGCGAATGGATAAGCCTCTCCTCAATGAAATTAAGCAATCACATGCGTTTACAAAATTCCTTAAGGACTTATCAACGAAGGAGATAGAATCAAGGGAGCACATGGATGGTTTGGTCAAGGAGGCCGGGCATATGAGTTCCATAATACTAAAGCACCTTGTTTCTAAACTTAAAGACCCTAGCTCACCTACTATCTCATGTGTAATTGGTAATTACATAATTGATGGGGCCCTTCTAGATTTAGGAGCAAGTGTGAACATTTTTTCATACTCAACCTATCAGAAATTTAACCCAAGAGTGTTGCAACCCACCTCTGGTGCCATATGCCTTGCTAATCGATCTCTTAAGCAACCCCGGGGTGTGGTGGAAGATGTGGTAGTCAAGGTGGGAGATTCCCATTACCTTGTTGATTTCATCATTTTGAACATGGGGACTTCCACCAACCCGATCCCTGTCCTTTTGGGATGACCATTCCTTGCCATGGCTAATGCCTACATTAAATGTAGGACGGGGATTATGGACATACATGAGGCCATAAGCAATGTAGGCTGAATATATTTAGTGCTTCGCAACGTCCTCTGAATGCCATCCAAGCTATGGACGAAGACGTGATTGACAAAATTGTTAGGGAAGCAACTCCTTCAATGATATGGAAAAACCCTTGGAAAATTACTCTGCAGCTTGACAGCTTGACCCACGCTAAATTGGAGGATCCTCTTGAGCAATCTATGCTAAAACATGATTGGGACCCCAAATCTGAAACTAAGTTGGGGGTATGCAATCTCAGGTGTGAGGAAGAGGCGAGAGAAATCAATGTTAGTTGGGAACCAGGATGAGTTTAAAATGAGCTTCAAAGTGTTTGGCCGAAGATAGTAAACTTAGCGCTTCCGGCAGGCAACCCAATAGGTATCTGGCTGAAGACGGTAAACTTAGCGCTTTTGGGAGGCAACTCGACAGTTTTTAAGTCCTTAAGGTAGTTAGAATAGCCTAGCTAGAAGTTAGAGTCTTCAGAATAGCTTTTTGGATAAGTGAGGGTCGTGACCAAGTATGCGACCATCACAAGTGAAGAGCGAACTAGTCTAGCCCCTAAGTTATTCCGAGAAGTGGAAAATACTGAGAGAATTGACCATGTCCATGACTAGTACTAAGCTGTTCTTGCCCTGGTCGACAACTCGGCAAAATCGTTTAAAACACGCCTCCACCCACAACTTGTTCTTGCGTTTTCATTTTCCCTCCAACCTTGTCACTTGCATCAACTCACATTTGCCACAATGTCTTCTCCATCACCTCCAGGACAAGAATTATCTCCACACTCTTCTCCTGATTTGTTCCAATCCTGGCCACAAACACCCCTTGGAGCCTTGATATAGGAGGAAATATACCTTCTACACTAGGAATTTGTGTTTCTCCGATCATCAGTACTCGATTCCTACATAGAGCTAAAGGAGCAAATGGAGCAGGGATTTCAAACGATTCTCATGCTTCTTCATCATATTAACGCAAACTTAGGAAGGAAGAATCCCTCTGGAACAATTCCGCCAACTTTGGCTGTACCTTCTAGGGTACTATGCGCGTCACTCATCTTGCCTCCTACTCCTAACCGAAGGCCAGAGAGTGCTCTGACTACCCACCCCGGTAGGGCCAGCCAGCCTCATTCCGACATTGGGCGGGCCATGTATCTGTAGCATTCAGGGAATTAGGGGGTAGGGATTCGAATGGCCAGCTTTAAAAACGATTAACGCAAGCAGGGTAGGGTCGGACCTTGTGGGTCGAGCATTTTATGGGCAATTGTATTTTGTATTGCGCTGCTGTCTCACACCTTACCTTGTTACTCTTTTCTTTTCTTTCTTTACACCATGTTTCCAATTTCCAGTCCAACTTCTTGCAATGCTGCTATCTATTTACTCCACCTGTTGATATTAATACAACTTTCATGGTGCATTTGACTGATATCTATCTCTTGTGCTACAATGTCTTCTTGCTTGCATGTTCTTTTGGTAATTATATTTTACAAGGCACTATTTGTTCATACTAGCACCATGCATGGTCCTATCCCTTGCTCGGGTTCTATTTTGTTTTTACACTTCAGTGAGGACACTGAAGTTCTAAGTTGGGGGTAGTGGGTAGCACACTGCATGGCATTATTTCATGCACAAAAAAGACACAATTTTAAAAAAATAGTAATTTTGCAAACAAATTCTAAGGAACCATGCTAACATATTTTATACCTTATACATACACCCATATAACCTAAGGTTACATGCATAAACTTTTTAATTATATGATTTCACTATGCTCACCAACAATGTAGTAAATCAATTGTATAAAATATGCATAACATGGCCGACAACTTGACATTACTCTAGGTAGTTGACTAAGTGGTTTGTTTGGGTTAATATTGCAATGTAAACTTGTGTATTTATATGGTACTTTATGGGGCAAAGAATACACTCACACATGATTTGTAACACTAAGGGTCTTTTGAGAGTATTGAGAGAACAACTGTGGTGACTATGACACCTTGTGAGGTACTTGAGCAATCCATTCATTTCTCGAGTTTTTGACGTCAAACTCAGAATTTTTTTTTTTTTTAAAAAAAAAAACTCACCTACCCTTCTTTTACTGGATTTTCTTTCTCAACTATTCTTTGTTCTTGTATTTGCTAGCCTAGATGTGACATCAAGTAAGGAGATATAAATCTAGGTCTTGTAGCTTACTCAATACATAAAGGTTAAGCCAACCCTAAAGACTAACTTTTTTCATGGACTCATTCAAAGCTACATTCCCATTGGAAAACATGAAGACAATATGAATAAGTGACGATTGTTTCAGCTGACCATGCAAGAAAAAAAATGAAAAGAGAAACATGAGCAAAGAAAAAGGAAAACAACAAAAATATACATCTGCTCTGAGAAAAGATAAAAACGTCAAGCTGAGAACACACACTACAAGTCTGCATGTATGAAGAATCTTTTGACCAATGCATCTACTGGAATTCACACAAGGATAGGAATATGTTCCTCTAGGGTGGTCTTAATTAAATGTGGCTAGTGAGTGAGAAGATGCTAAGTTGAAGGACCCGACACCTCAACAAAGGCTGGATTCCTTTCTTATAAGACTAGTCACTCCACACTTCTAGCGTTAGTTCTTCAATTATATGGGACATTTGATCATGATGGTCTTCCTCACATATGAGAGTGAACCCATTTTCTTGAGTGAATTTTGAGGGAATAAACCAGTGAAGCTAAGTTAAGATAACAGGCCTCTTGGAATTGAAAGAATTATCTAAAACTAAACCTTTTTGAAACAATCTATGCTTGCTCTATTTTGGTTGATATTCCTTACAATAAATGTATTTGTGCTAGTAAGAACAATTATTGTTGGTTGCTAGTTATCCAAACAATCAATTAATTTCACATCTATAGAAAGAATATGCAAGAAGAAATGAGAATGTATGCAATAATCTAGACAAGAAAAAGGAGGGGCAGCCTACATGATTTGGGAATTTGAAATGAAGACCTAGTAGCACACCTATGAGGAGAAGTGAGTTTGTTATATTTTTAGCATGAAAAAGACTAGGGGTAGACCTAAAATAACTTGGAATAAGGTAGTGAGGAAGAATTTAATAATTCTTAATCTTATAATAGAAAATGCTCTTGATCGAGTGAATTGGCAGAAAAGGATTCATATACCCAACCCCACCTAGTGGGACTTAAGGCTTCTTTTTGTTGTTGTTGTCGTCGTCATGCAAGTAGAAGATGTTAAAAAGTGACAATAAATAACAGAAAGTATAGACCGTGATAGTTACTCCTCAAATCAACCTTTAGCATGTTATTCACATTATGATATTTGAAAAACTGTCTAATCATTAAGCAAAAAAAGATCATTTATTTGTAGAATTATATAGCATCTCACATAGGCTACGAGTTTTTGTATCGAGTTTGTTTCACCATTTCTTTAAAAGATTCATCATAGTGAACAAGTAAAAAGCTCGAGAAAAATTTCTTTTATTTCTATTTTTGCAAACTTATTTTTGTTAGGCCATTTACCCAAAGAGTGAGCAAGTTGCCTTGAGGTGCTAGATTGCATGGTTATGTGGCATTTTAGTTGAAGTAGGGTGTGTAACCCTATAAAGATATGTAGTCTAAAGCGTACGTTTGGCACAATTTTATTTGATCCAAAGAATTTTAGTTCAATTCTCAAACAAGTTACTTGAGTAGTGGATGTAAGTCATGGTTTATCGGACCATTATAAACTTGTTGTGTCCTTCTTTTGTGGTTGATTGTGTATTTTTATTTCAACAAATTATTTTCTTTAGCTTCTTTAAATTTTGAATCACTCAATTCACCACCCTCTTGGATGCCATAGACTTGGAACAATATATTTTTAATCTATGAGGATCATTTACAATAACAAAGTCCCACCAATATTTTAAACTCAAATCCTTTCAAATCAAATGCATTTTTTTATAGTAAAATGCTCTCCCATTTCTTCCTCTTTTTTTTTTTTTTTAAGGGATAAACAAAGAAACCATAAACTTTGAGATTTTGGTTCCTTTAAAATGATAATTTCCCCACATTGCTCTACAAATCCAGTCTCCTTTCAAATAAAATCCATCTCTTTTAAACAGTCATTCCATTTTCCAATTTCGATTCAAATTTTTTTCCAAAAATTGATACACAAACTTGATCTCTTGTTGTTTAAAATTAATCTCTTTAGTAACATTCTCCATTTTCTTATTTCAATTCAAAATTTCCTTTTTCTTTGATCAATATAGAAATTGAATCTCTTTTTGTTCAAACTATCTCTTTAAACAATATTATCCATTTTCTAGTTTCAATTCAAAATTTTTCCCACAAATTGATATACAAAACCCGATCTCTTCTTGTTTCAAATTGATCTATTTGAAACAATCCTCTCCAATTTTTTGTTTTAGTTCAAACTTTACTTTGCCACAAATTGATATATATACTTTATCTCTTTTATTTTAAATTTATCTCTTCTGAACAATTCTCTTCATTTTTTTTACTTCAATTGAAGAAATGTCAATTTAAAGATTTTCCAAATACTAGTATGCAAACTTGATTTTTTACAAATTCATCTTTTTTTTTACTACCTATCATTCAAAACCACCAAAATTAGGGTATTTAAACCTACTCCCTTCTAAAAGTAAAGTCATGGGCTCATTTTTCTCTATCACTTGCTTGCACGCTCTTTAATAATATGTATCTTAAAAAAGTACTCAAGAAATGGATTGACAATTTTTTCCTTTAATTTTTATTTTTCCAAGTGCACACTAGAAAGTCCAATAGTTGTTCTTAAAATAGGTGATGATACAGTGCTCGTTAACTAATTATCCATACGATACACACAAATGTAAGCACAAACCCTTTCTCCATTTTTTGTAGACTTTCTTGGGTTTTATTTCTTTTTTTCC
The DNA here is from genome assembly GCF_029873635.1 of Malania oleifera. Classification (NCBI taxonomy): domain Eukaryota; kingdom Viridiplantae; phylum Streptophyta; class Magnoliopsida; order Santalales; family Ximeniaceae; genus Malania; species Malania oleifera. The sequence goes on along the minus strand of NC_080422.1, from coordinate 56,500,978 downwards.
CTTAAAATACAAAATGGAAGTTTTGCTATTTATTTTGTTGGTTGTTTAGTGCTTGGGAATGACACATCATTATTGTCTACCCCCTAGACAATATTTGGTATTGACAAGTGCAATGAAAACGTTAATGATCCACCATGAAGAAGCTTGTTCGGTTTCATTCTTTAGGGTTTTTGAATGTGATTGGTACGGTGATTATAGTCTTAGTAAAGTAATTGACACAAAATTAATATGGTAGGCTTGTGCGAATGTGGGATTTAAGTTGAGGACCAATGAGCCTTTTATGATAGCATGTCAAGTTGAACGAGTCTTTTATTCCAAGTATTATAGAAACTCCTCTTGTCCTTTTGTTGTAAAAGTAGAACCTCAAGACTACTACAATATGCCATGACTTGATATGGAAGAGGAGAAAAAATATAAAGGGGAAGATAATGTCAAATAGTCATACCAATAAAAGACCTCATATGACCATCATTTAATTATAGATACTTCAGAGAATATTGACAACATTGTCTTATTGGAGAGAAATAACATTACAAACATGATTGTTGATGTAAATATGAGAGTTATAGAATGTTGATTGATATATTGAACTTGTATTGAATTTCCATTATTTTTTAGCGTTTGATGAAGTTTCGTAGTTTCTTTTTTATTTTGAATATGCATCACAACATGTGTGCGTGCGTGCGTGCATGTGTGTGTGTGTGTGTGTACGCGCGCGCGCGTGTTCCTATGAGTGTGTGCTTACAATTTATTCATTAAAATTCTTAGATTCTCTTTTAACTAAAGTAGGAAAAAGGTTATTTAATAAATATATACATATTTTAAAGTGTATCAAGTAATTTTTGTTATTATTATTTCATTTTAAATTTAAGTAGCAACAAAAAATACACTTAAATGGCGAGAGGACCACAACATGAGGGCATTAAAACAAGAAGAGATGTAGTGATTGAAAAAAATCAAGGTGTAGCTCTGCATAGTGACCTTAAAAATGCACCTATTAATGTAGTTTATTTGTTGCATTAGATCTTCAAAAATACAGTAATAATATATATTTATTGTAATGCTAGTTCTCCCACAAATCATGGTGGCACTTAGTACTAATGCACCCATTGGTTCCTATAGGCACATGAACACCACTAGGTAAATGACTTTGTGAATTAATTGAAGTTTATTTGTTTTATTACAACTTCAAAAAGTTCAGTTTTATAATAACGTTTTGTTTTTATACAACTTCTAATTCTCCCACAAAAGAAGCTTCAAGACCACCGGCTAAATTGCTTACTAAACCCAACTTACTCAATTATCATAACTTCATAATATGTAAATTTATTTGCTTCTAGTATAGTTGATGATCCTCCCCCACCCCTGGGCCCCCACAAATAATGCTTCAAGAGTTAAAGGTAAATGGTTATTTCATACAAGTTTGCAATGAATGGTAATATTTGGTTACACCCTCAAAAAAATTGTATGTAACAAGTCCATTACTTTATTATTATTTTCCTTATATTTTTGGTTGGTTCTTTATAGTGAAGAAGAAAGGACGAGGATCAACTAGAAATTTGAAACCAAGGAAGTATTTAGAGGAACAAGTTTTTCAATCACATTAAAGAACAAGAGTTGGTCCTTATTCAATTTATTTAAATTTGAGTGCATGACACTCGTTAAACTAGTGGATAATATGCTATTACAAGTGTAGGATTGGAGAGAAGTGCTTTATAAAAATAAAAGGAAAGTCTTTGACACTATCTTGGTGGGTAGAAATACTACTATTAATTTTATAAATAGTGAACAATCATTATTCATGATGTACTCCCCTATACTTCTTAACTTTTAGGAGTAGTGCATAGTTGAGGGAAGGGAAGTTAAGGTTTGGGCACAAATGAATTGATCATATAAAAACTATAGGACCTTCCTTAAATGAGACTACTTTGATATGTGTGATTATCTAAAGGATAATCAAGTGAATGTAACCCCTAACATATCAACTGAAAATTGGAGCTATTTTGTGAATTTGAGCAACAGTAAAGAATGGACGGTAAGAGTATATTTTGCAATTTATTTACAACTTCTTGTTTTTTATTTAATTTTTCATTCATAGTACAAGTAATTTACTAATTTTATTCAAATATATGGGTTATGAGGAAAAGAATAAGGCTAATCATTTTCAAAATATATTGTTTGGGTCAAAGTCTAATATGTCGCGTCCCTATTTTTTTGCATGTCAGTAGCCGTGACTTCATCTAAAATTCAATGAAAGCACTATGCCTATACAAGAATTTATTTTTCTAAACCATCATGTTGTAATATGCGGCTCATATGATTAAGTGGAAGGCATGTACAAAGAGAAAACATGAAGAAAACAAGAACGTTGACTTGTAGGAGGAAATCGTCGACAGTTTGGTCCTGATACAGGAAAATAGTTGATGGTTCTAAGTCTATTACTTTGACTATTTGGTCTCGGTATTAAAACGTAAATGGTATCTCTGCAAACCGTTGATGATTTGGCTTGGTAACTCAGCATTTGTTTTAAAATTTTTAATTGGGACGTTGGACAGGTTGGGTTTTGGAGGGAAAGCCTCCCGAAAACTTATATATACATGGTTTATATTGTAACTATGTAATGTTCAGGTCTTTGGACAAGAAGATAGTGAAAAATATTGTCGTTTGCTCCCTTGAATGTAGGCATTGTCGAACCATGTAATTCTTCGTGTCATTATTTTAATGCTTTCATATAATATGCATGATTGTTTTATTGTATATTTCATTGTTAAGTGCTGCATGGTGAGATAATTTATTTTCGCTATGCACTCAATTTTCACAACAAATTGGTATCAGAGCATTGTTGTAATGGCTTCTGGAACTTCTTCTACAAAGTTTGATATTGTCAAGTTCAATGGAACGGGAAACTTCAGTTTATGACAAAGAAGGGTTAAGGATCTATTAGTGCAATAAGGTATGTGTTGACTTTTTGAGTTAGATCCCTATTTTGATAATGATAAACCACAGCATCTCATTTGTGCATTAAGTGTATGAACAGGTTTAAGTTTCAGAGCACAGATGATTGATGCAGAATGGAAGCCTTGAACATGCCTAAATGAACACATCTTGGTGTACTCCATGGAATCAAAAGGGCAAAAGCTTGAAAACTTGTGTTAATTTTTGAGTTATAATAGTAATTGGTTTCATATGTGCATGCATTTCATTTGAATTTGAATTGAAGCTCAATGATGACCTTAGATTGACCATAGGAACATAAATCATGAAAGAAAACCTTTTACTTTAATTTCCAAATTCATACAAAGGTTTTGAAATGTTTTTGAAGATAAATCAAAGCTAAAAATGCATATTTTTAAAGGGACCAGACTCACAAGGCCAGTCGACGGAACTAAGCCTTGGCCAGAAATCATAATTTTGTTAAGGCCCAGTCAACTGGCCTCTAAGGCCCAGTTGACCGGACAGAACAAATGGCCAAGATTGTACAAGCCCCAGCCGACCGGCACCTTAAGGGCTTATGAAGCCTAGCCGATTGGCCTTCAAGCGTATAAAACCTAGTTGACCAGATCATAAGGCCCGACATGCCGAAGCTCGTGAATTTGAAAATTGCCTCAAGGCCAGTCGACCGGACCATCTCCCAATCGATTGGAACTCTAGGGTTCAGGCATATTTGAGCTCCAACAGTCGAAATTTTCAAAAATTAAATTAAATTTTATTCCCTAATGGTCATATAATGGCTATAATTTGAATTTGCCTATAAATACTAAGCCTAGACACTTGGAGAATGTTAGAAAAATTATTCGGAGCATACTTGCATATTCTTCAATCCCCAAACAATTTTTTATACTCATTTTGAGCATCAAATTCCCATTTCTCCTACTCCTTTAATTTGAAAAAAAATTTGGGAGAAAATCTTCTGAGTTTTATTGAAAGGCTTGAGCTCACATTCAAATCATATATATTGCTTCAAGCCCTTCCATATTTTGTGATATTTCAAAGCATCGAATTCCTACATCTCCATCATTCATTTTGAAAATATTTTTTTGGAGAAAATTTTTTAGCAATATGAGAGAGCTTAGAGCATATATTCAATTAATATATACTTGCTTGGTAAGCTTCTCAGTCTTGATATTGCAAAGGTCAATCATTTGAGAAAATTCATTTTCCAATCCCTTATTTTTACTTGCAAGTTATTTTTTGAGAGAAAACCCTAACCTTACTGAACTTAAAATTTAAAATCATTTGAGAGTGCATATAGATTTTCACATTGTACATCTCTGCTTATTTGAGAAGTATCTCTGAAAACAAAGATGTAGTCCCAAGAGGGGGGCGAATTGGATTTTAAAATTTTCCTTTAAATCTTTTTAAGAATTCTTAATCTCCTTTACTTCTTTTAAGGAATTCTTAACTTCTTGTTGATTTATCAAATACACAATGAATACTTTAAAACAAAATTCAATTTACAACACAAGTTCTTAAACAATCAAGTAACCAATCAATCAACCAAAACATTCAATTTTCCAATCAACCACAAAATCCAAACAAAGATATAAGTTTAAGCTTTTGTTTGTTTACAGCCCTGTATACATGAAAGTTTTATTTAAGCCTTGTGGTTAATGAATTTGCTTTCTCAAACTAAAGTGTAATATAAAATAAAAAACTCATTCCAAAAGCCTAGACGTTAAATAAAATTTTAGTTAAAGAGTCTTGGGGTGTTTCACCAAACAACGTACTCCCTCACGGTTTCCGTAAAGTATGGATCAACTAACGTACTCCCTTTCGGTTTTTGCAATCCCAAAAACAAATTAAGCTTAAGTTTACTTAATATCTAATCCGTGTAGTATGTGGTTAAGAATTTAAAACATCACGCAGGTTATATATGCTGAAAGTAAAAGCAAGGGAACGAGAGAGCGAAACCACGGTTTTTATGAGGTTGGGTTTATCTCTAGCCTACGTCCTCGCCTTTGGAAAACCACCAAAGGATTCAATAAAACTAGTTCCTTTTTCGAGGCGAAACAATACCGTTACAACCACCCCTTTAGTAGGCTAGAGCTTGCCTTTCCAAGTGATATCCCCTCACTCGGTCCCTCCTTCATTTAGGCTAGAGCCTGCCTCTCTAAGCGATATTCCCATACTTAGCCAATGATCCAAACACCTTGAATCATCCATGAAATGAGGAATAGCTTCCCAAGAGGGGGGTGAATTGGATTCTTTTTAAATTTTAATGATTTTTAAGCTATTGATTTTAATTACCTAGAAAATAAGATATATAAACGATAACTACACTTAAAAATACTGAAATTTAAATTCAAAGTCAATTAATGAAATCAACATAATTCAATCACTCAACCAAAAATATTAGAGTTTTAGTTGATTTTTATGTAAACTCTTAGTATGCACTTTACTTGATCAAGATTTCCGCAGATTAACCAACGTACTCCCTTTTTGGGTTTCCGCAAATGATTAATCAAAACATACTTTCTAAATATCATGTACCTTTCTTTCTCACTTAAGAATCTATAACCTGCACATTTAAATCATACCACAATTGCAAGTAAATAATATAAAGTAAAGCAAAGAGAAAGACACAAGATTTTTACGAGGTTCGGCTTCAACACAGCCTACGTCCTCGCCTTTGGCAAAACACCAAAGGATTCCACTATATCAGTTCCGTTACCTGGTGGAACAATACCAATTTACAACCACTCCTTCTGTCAGGCTAAATCCAGCCTCTCCAAACAATAACCCTTTGTTTGGTCCAACGATTCAACAACTCTGAATCGTTTAAGAATGATGATAAAGAAATTTGTGTACAAAAGAGAACTCTCACAATAGAGTAGATTAGTACAATGATCAGCTCACTTATACTTCAAAGTAATTCAAATATAAGAAATTTGAAGCTCAATGCTTAGTATGAATTACCATATGATTTTTCAAAGAAAATGAAAGATTATGATTTTTTAAAGTTTTGCTTCAAAAATATAAATCAATATCAGATCAGAAAGTTTAAGCACAAGAAAATTTTAGATCCTTTGAGAAATTTGAAAACTTGAAAATCACTTGATCTAAAAACCTTTGAAAAGTAGCTTGATCTAAAAAACTTGAAGGTTGCTTGATCTTAAACTTTGAAAATTGGTGGATCTAAAACTTTGAAGATTTCTGGATCTGAAACTTTTGAAGATTTCTGGATCTAAAACTTTTGAGAATTGCTTAATTTCAAAAACCTTTCAATATGACATCTATGATCATTATTTTAAACCTTTGAAGCTTTTGACTATTTATAGATGTTTTTTAGAAGCCATCAATTACTCCCAAAGATTCCTAAAATTCATTTCCAAATATTTTGAAATAAATATGTTTAAAAACATGGTTTAAAAAATCTTCCTTTCTTAAGCCCTTTTTATTTATTAATAAAAAAAAATACCTTTTAGGGTATATATGTTTAAAAAAATATTTTTGATTTTCTATGAGCTTCAAACCACTTTATATTTGAGTTTAACCTTTGAAGTACTTACATTAAGAACATCCTAAAATATAATTCTTTAATCTTCAATCTTGTTCTTCCATTATCTTTGTTGTTTCAATTTTTTATTTGAGCTTTTCACCAGAATAATTTTATTCCTCATGCTCTTTGTAATCCATAAGCTTTTCTTTGTGGTCTTCAAGGATTCTTTGTAATCCATAAACTATACTTGTGTTCTTCAAGAATTCTTTGTAATCCATAGGCTTTTTTATGCACTTGGGCTTTGTCACTTTTCTGAAAAAATTTTACTTGAAACATATTAAACATATCATTAATTTGTTATCATCAAAATAAGAATTTCAAGCCTTATTAGGCCAACAATCCAAAAGCTACAAAAAATAAGAAGTAAACCTTGTGTACAAAAACACTCTCAAAATATAGTAGATTAGTACAAAATCAGCACTATGTACTTCAACAATTTAACTACCAATATGAAATAGAATTGAAGTTCAAGTATAAGATATCAACAAGGGTTCTTTAGTGATTGAGAAAACTCAATATGAGAACCGTAGGTTGATGTTTCAGCAGAAATTCAGATGATTTCCACTAGCAAGAGCATGAGCAATAGAGAACTTTGAGAGAGATTGAGAGATTGAATGCAAGTTTAGTGTGTAATTACTTGGTTATTGATTTATTGGGATTAAGGTAGTATTTATAGACTTTTTAGGATTAGTTTCCTTGTTCCCCAAGTTACTTGGAGTGTCCACCAAGTTTTATAAGTTCATATTTGAAAATTTGATTTTTATAAAATTCCCATTAAGTTCAAAAATTCAAATTCTCGAAGAGTCAGGCGCCTGGACAGGCGACTAGGTAGTGTATTTCACAGGGTCTATCGGCTAGACAGGCGACTGAGGCCTTTCTGTCTGCGAGAAATAAATTCAATTAAATTGTCAGTCGGCTGGCTTGACCATGTTCAAAAATGTCAATCGGCTGGACATTGTTAGTCGGCTGAGTGCACCTAGTTCATAATGGTCAGTCGGCTAGGCAGGTTTATCCACTCTAATGTTTTTGTCAGTCGGCTGGCCAAACTTAGTGTTTTTTGCTTAGTCGGCTGACCAGTCAATTTTCTGAAAATCTTTCATTTCCCATTTTTAATCCCTTTTATTTGAAAGATTAAATATAACTTTGTCAAACACATTTTTCAGGGTTTTAAAATCTGGTCTCTAAGTCCATGTTCAACCCTAAAAGAGCTTCAACAATATTTCAAAAGATATTTAAAATACGAAGCACTTACATAAATACTTCTAAGACTTTGAACATTCTTGGCGCTTGAGTCTTCAAGCTCGTCTTCTCTTTACTTTTCTTCAAGCTTTGATATACTTTTATGCTTTCTCTCATATTCTTTAAGATTTAAAAATCATCTTGAAATCCATGCTTTAAGCTTCATATGATCATCCTTCTTTGAAGTATAAGCTGATATGTTCATGCTTGATCCTTGTGAGTCCTGAAATATCGTTACTCAACAAATATGTTAAGTTTCACTTGTTTGTTAGTATCAAAATAGGATGTTAAGCTTTGTAAGGCCAACAATCTCCTTCTTTTTGATGATGACAAATAATGAGCAAAAATATTAGTAAGCCTTAAAAAGACACCCCCTTTCAATAAGCATATTCTCAACATATTTGTAATTTCAAGATCAATATCAACACCAATTTCAATACAATACACTATCATGCTAAAGTTTAAGATCATCTTGAATATCAAATACTTCTCCCCTTTTCTCAAAAACTTCTCCTCCTTTTGCTTCATATATATCATGTTTCAAAATTTCAAAATTTTTAATACCAAGCTCAATTTTCAATTTTTACTCAAAACTTCTCCCCCTTTTGACATCAATCAAAAAGAGTAGGATATAAACTAAATTGACAACTAAATCATATTTTGAAAACATGCATACCAATTGAGATTTTCATTAATTCTAATTGAACTTTTGAATTTGTGATACCAATTTGAACATTAAGTATGATTCCAATTGAGAGCAATTGAAAATTTGTGATACCAATTAAAAAAATAATTCAAGATACCAAATTTAAAAAAAAAAAAAAACTTAAGGGAAAGTTATAATTCAAGCAATAAGTCACAATTTCCCCCTGAATTTAATACATTCAGATTTAATACCAATTATGTTTTCTAAATTTATCGTCCATGTTTCAAATATTTGATTTATATCATGTATATATGCTCATGGATATTAAATATCAAATATCAATATTGTATCATTGTCACAACATACTCATGGATATTATTATACTCGACAAGCTTAAATACCAATTTATATATTTATGGATACTAATATACTTTATAGATACCAAAGCTAATGTCACATTATGCACAACTCATTTTATCCATGTTGATCGATTAAAAAGAATTAATTTCACATTCATATATCAATATCACAATTTATGCTTTAAAATTATACTCAATAACTTCATGCTCAGATTTTCAAAATATAGTGAGCCATAAATCATCAATATTTTCATTGTCTTTAAACATTTCAAGATACCAAATTCAACATATATACACATGTATCATATTGCATTCATATAAGCATGGAGTATATCATGTGTATTGTCTTTTGCTTGGTTTGTTCTTATGTTGCTCAAGTATTTCATTTCAAACTTGTTTAACATTTTTACCTTCAGTCAGTCAGCTGAGCTGCTCTCCAGTCGGCTGACCTATCCTATCTCCTTAAGGTATTTGTTCAGTCAGTCGGCTGACCTTCACAATTTTTCTGCCAAGCTTTCTTCTACTTATGCAACAAGTTATATTTGCTTCAGATATTCTTTTCTTTTGTTTTCATATAGACATCCAAACTTTAAATATCTTAATGCTTTTTAGTTTAAGGCTTGTATGAATCATTCATTACTTGAGGCCAACAATTTTCATTTTTGTTTTTATTTGTTTTAATAAGATAAGCTCTTAAACTCTTCTTTGAGATTTTCCATATAGGGTTTTTTATCTAAGTACACATACTTTCTTGGGTCCTAATGGTTGGATAAAGGATGTTTTTTTTTACCTTCCATACTTGTTTAGTTTTCACACCCTTTCTTTTTAATGGACATTCAAACTTTATATGTCACTTCTTTTTACATAGGTAGCATATGGTGTAGTGTAAGCATTTAAGGAAGTGCTAGCATTGTATTTGGAGGCTTTTGTGAAGTATCCCATGTAAAGATTCTTTTTCCTTTTATTTTCAATTCCATTGAATCCAATGCCTTCTTTATTTAGAGACATTCTTTGTGAGCCAATCATTTTATCAAAATTTTCTTTTCCTTTAATGAGATTTTAAATGATTTTGGCTTCATCCTCAATTTCTTTCTTAAGATCATAAAAATCTGAATTTTCTATATTTTTACCCTTTTCTTGGTTTTTAGACATCTTAGTAACTTTATCCTTTAATTCAGAAATATGTAAGTCTTTCTCATTTTCCATAGAGGATTAGGATTTCAAGTCTTCTACTTCCTTCATCAATTTTTCATTGATGCTTTCTAATTTCTCGATTTTCAATTCTTTTTCTTTTTCAGCAAAATTTTTAGCTTCTAACTCTTTTATCACAACTTCATTCTTAATTTCAATTTTCTTGATTTTTGAATCTTTTTATTTTTCAACAAATTTGAGAGATTCTAATTCTTTGATCACTCCATCATTCTTGTTTTTCAATGATGTGTTTTGTTTAGTTACTTTGATTAGTGTCTTATGTACTTTGAATAAATCATTTTGTAACTCTTCATAAGATGACATACGCTCATCATTGGATTTATTTGATGAATCACTACAAGAATTATTTAAGGATTTGGATGAGGAGCTTTCCTCATCGTCCTAAGCCATAAAGCAAGTATAAGCAACCTTTTGGTCACTTGATTCACATTCCAAACTACTTGTACTCAAACTATCCCAAGTAGTGGCTTTCATTGCCTTTTTTTTTTTTGGAATCCTTCTTAAATAGTGGACATTCTGGTTTTATATGTCCAGCTTTGTTGCAATTATAACATGTAGGAATTTTATTTCTTGATTTCTTCTTGCTAATTTCTTCTTCTTCTTCATCGGATTCAGATTTTGATTTTTGTGTATTTCTTCTTTTGAATTTATTCTTCCTTCTTAGTATTCTTGCAAGTTTCTTAGAGATGAAGGCTAGTTCATCTTCATCTATTTCATCTTCATCCTCGTCACTAGAGTTTTTGTTTGAAGTTTTAAAGGCTATAGATTCTTAGGCTTTAGCTTTTTCACTCCTTTCATTCATTGACATTTCATATGTGAGTAGAGAACCTATTAATTCATCTAAGGAGGTGTTTTTCAAATTTCTTCCTTCGGTTATGGCAGTAACTTTTGGTTCCCATATAGGTGGCAATCCTCTAAGAATTTTACGAATCATTTCATATGTTGAATATGTTTTTCCTAGGGCATTGAGGGAATTTATAATATGGGTAAACCTAGTATACATACTAGTGATTGTTTCATCCGTATTCATTTTGAAAGCTTTGTATTCACTAGTTAGCATGTCAATTCTATTGTCTCTAACATCTATGGTTCCTTCACAAGTAGCTTCTAATTTATCCCAAATTTCTTTGGCTGTTTTGCAAGCCATGACTCTATTGAATTCGTTAATATCTAAAGCACAATACAAAGCATTGATAGCACTTGAATTTACTTGCAGCATTTTGTGATCTATTTCAATCAAGTTCTTTTTCTCCTTAGGGATTTGTTTTCCATCAACTAGTTTGGTAGGAATTAGATCACCATCCGTGACAACCTTCCAAGCTTCCAATTCATAGTTTGAAGATATATTCTCATAGGCTGTTCCCAAAAAGTATAGTTTAATCCACAAAAGATTGGTGGATGGGTTGAGGATTGTCCTTCTCCAAAGGGAGCTATGCCTAAGTGTGCCATTAAGATCTTTGTATAACTACTAATTAAGATTTTCTATAACCCCGCTCTGTTACCAATTGAAAACTAAGGTGTAGTCCCAAGAGGGGGTGAATTGGATTTAAAAATTTTCTTTTAATTCTTTATTCTTAATCTCCTTTACTTCTTTTAATGAATTCTTGACTTCTTGTTGATTTATCAAATACACAATGAATACTTTAAAACAAAATTCAATTCACAACACAAGTTCTTAAACAATCAAGTAACCAATCAATCAACCAAAACATTCAATTTTCCAATCAACCACAAAATCCAAACTAAGATATAAGTTTCAGCTTTTGTTTGTTTGCAGCCCTGTATATATGAAAGTTTGATTTAAGCCATGTGGTTAATGAATTTGCTTTCTCAAACTGAAGTGTAATATAAAATTCAAAGCTCTTTCCAAAAGCCGAGACGTTAAATAAACTTTCAGTTAAAGAGTCATTGGGTGTTTCACCAAAAATCGTACTCCCTTACGGTTTCCGCAAAGTATGGATCAACCAACGTACTCCCTTTCGATTTTCGCAATCCCAAAAACAAATTAAGCTTAAGTTTACTTAATATCTAATCCATGTAGTATATGGTTAAGAATTTAAAACATCCACGCAGGTTATATATGTTGAAAGTAAAAGCAAGGGAAAGAAAGAGTGAGACCACGGTTTTTACGAGGTTGGGCTTATCCTCAACCTACGTCCTCGCCTTTGGCAAACCACCAAAGAATTCACTAAAACCAGTTCCTTTTCTGGGTGGAACAATACCATTACAACCGCTCCTTCAGTAGGCTAAAGTCCGCCTCTCCAAGTGATATCCCCTCACTTGGTCACTCCTTCAATTAGGTTAGAGTTTGCCTCTTTAAGCGATATCCCCACACTTAGCCAACGCTCCAAACACCTTGAATCATCCAAAAGCTACAAGAAATATGAAGTAACCACTGCGTACAAGAACACTCTCAAAATAGAGTAGATTAGTACAAATTCAACACTATGTACTTCAGCAATTTAACAACCAATTTGAAATAGAATTGAAGCTCAAGTATAAAATATCACCAAGGGTTCTTTAGTGATTGAGAAAACTCAATATGAGAACCGTAGGTAGATGTTTCAACAGAAATTCAGATGATTTTCCTCAGCAAGAGTACGAGCAATAGAGAACTTTGAGGGAGATTGAGAGAATGAATTACTTGTATTTTGATTTATTGGGATTAAGGTAGCCTTTATAGACTTTTTAGGATTAGTTTCCTTGTTCCCCAAGTTACTTGGAGTGTCCACCAAGTTTTTATAACGTTCATATTTGAAAAACTTATTTTTAGAAATTTCTCGTTAAGTTTAAAAATTCAAATTCCCAAATAGTTGGGCAGCTAGACAGGCGACTGGGTAGTGTATTTTACAGGGTCAGTCGACTAAATAGGCGGCTGAGGCCTTTCTATCTGCCAAAAATAAATTCAATTAAATTTTCAGTCGGCTGGCTCGACCACGTTAAAAAATGTCAGTTGGCTGGACATTGTCAGTCGGCTGAGTGCGCCTAGTTCATAATGGTCAGTCGGCTGGGCAGGTTTATCCACTCTGATGTTTTTGTGATTCGGCTGGCCAAACTTAGTGTTTTCTGGTCAGCCAGCTGGCCAGTCAATTTTTTGAAAATCTTTCATTTCTCATTTTTAATTCCTTTTATTTGGAAGATTAAATATAACCTTGTCAAACACATTTTCCAGGGATTTTAAAATCTGGTCTCTAAGTCCATATTCAACCCTAAAAAATTTTCAACAATATTTCAAAAGATATTTAAAATATGAAGCACTTACATAAATGCTTCTAAGACTTTGAACATTCTTGGCGCTTGAGTCTTCAAGGTTGTCTTCTCTTTACTTTTCTTCAAGCTTTGATATACTTTTATGCTTTCTCTCATATTCTTTAAGCTTTAAAAAATCATCTTGAAATCCATGATTTAAGTTTCATATGATCATCATTCGTTGAAGTATAAGCTTGCATTTTCATGCTTGATCCTTGTGAGTCCTAAAATATCATTACTCAACAAATATGTTAAGTTTCACTTGTTTGTTAGCATCAAAATAGGATGTTAAGCTTTTTAAGGCCAACAATCTCTTTTTACACAAAATTTTTTATCTTTTGTATCCTTGTAGTTTGGGTTGTGAGCTGTGACCAGGCAAGGGGTATCGCTTGAAGAGGAGGGTTTCATCCTGTAATGAGTGTTGTAAAGGGGAGCTCCACCCACTAATCCTCACAATATGGTTAAGGCTTTATATGAAGTTCAACCGGAAAGCATGGATGAAATAAGCTTGAATGAATTGAAAGCAAAGGTTGTGTCGACTATCCAACTTTGTTTGGCCGACAATATGTTGTATCACGTCATAGATAAGGAATCTCTTGCGGGTGTTTGGAAGAAACTTGAAAGTCGGTATATATCTAAGTCTCTAACGAACAAATTATATCTTAAGCAGAAGTTGTATTAGCTTACGATGACGGAAGGTTCAGAATTGAACCAACACATCAATGCATTCAATAAGATAGTAAGTGATTTGATCCATGTTGATTTGAAGTTTGAGGAAGAAGACAAGGCGTTAATGCTATTGAACTCTCCATACCACGTCTCACATGTATGAAAATTTGGTTACAACTCTAACATATGGCAAAAAAATCCTAAATTTGGAAGAGATAATAAGCGCATTGTTGGGTTTTCATCAAAGAAAGATGGCTCGCAATGAAATTTCAAATGGTGAAGGACTTGTGGTAAAGGGTAACTAGGAACATTGGAGAAGCAAGTTCCAAAGTGGATCGAGTAGTAATAAATCTCGGTTGCAGTCCAGGAAGAAGAAGGACATAAGATGTTTTAAGTGCGGGAAAAATGGGCACATAAAATTGGAGTGTGCAGAGTGGAAGAAGGGGAATGCAAAAAAAAAAAAAAATCAGGACGGTTTGTCAAAATTTGCAAATATAGTAGAAGAAGAAGGCTCAGAGAGCAGTAATGGTGATATGCTTTTTGTTTCATCTAGTTCAGAAAGCCTCACAGATTCTTGGACCCTAGAATCGGCATGTTTTTATCACATGACATCAAATAGAAATTGGTTCAACACCTACAGGTCAGTAAATTCTAGTTTTATTCTAATGTGAAATTGAGAGTTGTGGTGTATTCCCAAGAGGGGGGGGGTGAATTAGGAATTAAAAAGAAAATTCTTCCTAGGCCATGTATGTAGTATTTTAAATCGCAACCAGTATTACACAACCCAGGGTCTTTCTAAGCAATTACAAATCCCAACAATATTTAACCGAGCAAATATTTAAAATAAATAAGGCAGTCTTGGTATTTCTGAATCAATCACAAATATTTTAGATATTCAGATATGCCAATATTTAAAAACATGCATATCAGATCAAATATAAATATAAGTGCAGAAATGTAAAGAGAGATAGATAGAGAGATAGATAGAGAGATAGAGAGAGAGAGAGAGAGAGAGAGAGAGAGAGAGAGAGAGAGAGAGAGAGAGAGAGAGAGAGAAAGCAAACACCAAATTTTTAACGAGGTTCGGCAAACCTGCCTACGTCCTCACCTTGGGCAAAACACTCAAGGATTTCACTATCTACTTCTTAAAACAAGGCGGAGCTTCCTGTTACTATCCACTGCTCACACAAGGTGTAGTTACCTCTTTACAGTCCGCTACTTACACGAGGCGTAGCTACCTCTTTACAATCAGCTGCTTTCACACGAGGCATAGCTACCTCACCACAGTTCACAATCTGAACCGTAAATACAAATGATATGAATTTTAGTGCGTACAAGAAGATACTTCTTAAACAAGCTAATTTGTATAAAGAAATCTTAAACACCCTCAAATGATATGATTTCAAGCTCAACTGAGTATATGAATTTTTCTCAACAATATTTTGTAATCTTTGAATAAAATATATATGATAAGTACTTCAAAGATATAAACCCAACTAGATATTCCTCCAAAAATATTTTTCAAAAAGAATGTAGGAGAAGTTCGGGTTTGGCTCTCAAAATGATTTTCACAAAATGAATATCAAAATGATTTGCTTTAAGAATGACCTTCGATAAATCAAATAGCAAGAAGCTTTCAAGCAATATATAAGAACTTGCAAATATATGCTCAAGCCTTGCTTGTATATCCCAAAAGAATTTTCCCAAAGATATTTCCAAGTAGAAGAGTGTGAGAAATTTGACGTGCAAAAATGAACCCCCAAATGAATGCTTGTTCAAAAAACTCCAGAGCAATAAAAGATCTTTCCCAAGAAATGACTTTTTATAATAAGAGTATGGGAGAGAAAATGAGATTGAATGCTCTTCGAATTGCCCAACAATGAAATAGAATGATATGAACTTGGCAAAAGTGTATTCAAATGCTTTAGGGTTGGTATTTATAGGCATTTTCAGGATATAGCCGTTTTACGGCCGCTGGGAGGAAGAAATAATATTCTACTTTGAAAACTATCCATTTTTCGGTCGTTGGAGCAGTTCTAACACCATACAAAATCATCGACTATTTTTTTTGGGCTTTCCCAAAACGTCAACTGTTTTTTCTAAAAGTCTTCAGCATGAAAGGAATTTTCTACTACGGACACCTTCCAGTATTTTGAACATAATGTCTTCTATAAAACTCCAAATTGAACGTTCTTGATATCAATAGAAATCTAAGAGAAAATCTCACAACTTTTATGTTGGAAACTTTTTAAGATAAGGAGTGTTTGATAGAGAAACGTGCTCATAAATGTGAGAAGAAACATGAAGGGGTTTTTTGAAAGAACTTGTTTTGGGAAAATGTTTTCATGAAAAGTTTAGGTCCCTAAAGTCAATCTAAGGTCATTTATGAGCTTCAAATATAATCATATGAAATGCATGCCCATACAACCCTAATTACTATTACAATCCAAAAAGAATACAGTCTTCAAGCTTGCTCTCCTGATTTCCCATGGTTTACGCCGATTAGTGTGAGTTTTAAGTGCATTTATAGCTTCCATTTTGCATCATCATCTGTGCTTCCAGAACTATAAATCTGTTCAAACACTTAATACACAAATGAGATGTTGTTGTTTGTCATAATCAAAACAGGAATCGGGCTCAAAAAGTCAACACAAGCGACGCTTCATGCAAAATTATTAGAATAGGAAACGTCAGAATTAAAATGTATGATGGTCTTGTGAGAACAATAGGTGATGTAAGGCATGTACCGAATATACAAAAGAATGTAATTTCATTGGGCATTTTAGTTTGTAATAGGCATAGTTACAAGCCTGAAAGTGGGATAATGAAGTTGTGTGAAGGCGACTTGATGGTGATGAAGGGACAAAAGTTAGCGGGAAATGTCTATGCACTACTAGGTGCCACAATTATAGGTGGAGTTGCATATGCATATTCTGAGTTAGGTAATACTGTTTTGTAAAAAACAACCACACACAAGACGGAGGGTATTCATAACTATATTTCTTCAGATGTTTGGGAGCCAATGAGGATAGCATAATTAGCTAGACATATGTATTTCATGAGTTTGTCATGAAAGGTATTGATGTACTTTATGCGACACATGTCAAATATGTTTGCCAGGTTTAACTTGTGGCAGAGGTGAAAAACCATACCGAAAGAGAGATCCTCAGGTTGCCAATCGAACATAGTACGTTGGTTTAGTTCAAGGACTTTTGTGAGCAGCATGGCAGGTTGTATCCAAGGCTTGCAAGTAACTTCTTGATAAAGTCAGTAAGTATGACATGTTTCTCGTTTAACTGATCATTAAGGGTATCACTAGATAGAAAAGTTGTAGGAGAGATGTGGACAGGTAATGCGATAGACTACTCTAGTTTGAAAGCGTTTTAGATGTCCAGTCGTGCACGTTTCTAGTGAGGCGAGATCTAAGCTTAGTAAAATGTCTAGATAGTACATCTTTCTAGGATATAAGAAAGGTGGGTTAAAGCTATTAGATCCAATGGAAAACAAGGTGGTGATTAGTGGAGACATGGTTTTTGGTGAGAAAACCAATGTACAGTGTACTCAGGTAGATAAAGAGAAACAAGTGTCGGAAACCAACAACTGCAATGAGCATATGATGCGGGTGGAATTATAAACCCGGGGCAGGGATGACATTGTTCATAATGTAGGGAGTTTTAACTTCGAAGATTGGCATGATCACAATGTCTTATGCATTCATTACTACCAAAAAAGTTCCTACTATTTTTTAAGATGCAATGTACAGCAAAGGGAAAAATAAATGGATGAGTGCTATGGTGGAGGTGATGGAGTTATTGCAAAAGAATCAAGTGGGAGTTGGTGAAGCTTCCAGAAGTGAAGAGGGTGATATGATGTAAGTGGGTGATGTTTCTGTTGTTTTATATTGATGAAATGTTAGTTGCTGGGAAGGCTTTGACTAAGGCCAATCAGTTAAGAACACTATTGAGAAATGTATTTGACATGAAGGTTTTGGGTATCACCAAGATGAGTCTTGGGTTGGATATTCGCAGGGACAGAGTTGCAGGGAGATTGGGGTTTGTTAGGGATATATACTTAAAGACATGCTTTATGTAATCTGTTTTAGTATTTATTAATAACTTCAGTTATTCCATTTTAATGAGAATCTTTGTGAGCAATGTTTGCCTGACATTATTTATTTAATTATTATGCATGCGTGTCTTTTATTCTATATAGTAGGTGATATAGTGTGTAGAGTAAGACTTATACACAGAAGATTAAATCATCAGCTCTTATAGAATATAAGTTTATCGTTCACAGTCTTAAATGAAATTAGAAAAACCATTAGTAGGACTGTAGCACAAGGTTTTAATAGGTTTGTCTTGACTATTGGGAATGGTACAGTTCCAACTCCTTGTGCTAGTACACTTTGGGTGTATTGAACAGGATCATCTTGGGGTAATTGTTTTTATATATAAAACAATTCATACCTCATGGTTATTATGAGTGCTTATGCTCTTAATCCTGATATGATTATTAGACACGTACATATAGTGATTATTACTTTGATTCATGGAAGAGTGAGATTCTTTATGGGTCAAATAACTCAGTGAGTTAGGTGATGACATTGGGTGTATGGTGAACATTAATTATTGATGGAATCCACATCCCAGGATCAGGATTGATGATAGCCCCTTGAGGAAGCTTGTAAGTTTTGATTGTGTCAAACCCTGCAGGTGGATTTTGAATTCAGCACATCAAATAAATTAAGTGAAAGGTCTCAGGGAATTAATATGTCAATTAATTAAATTGTCATTAATTTAATTTAATAGACAGGTATCTGTAATCTTTACGTTGGGAGATAAATAGGCATTTATTAATAGGAGCTCGAAATTTAATTTCGAATATGACAAGGAGTGCAATTATAATTCTTTAGTGGTATCAATTATAATTAACGTAATTAAGGATGAATTCAAGTTGGATTAGGAACTCTTAATTACGTGGAAAGCCCTAGTCATATTTGCCTAGAGGTCCCTGTTGTAGCCTATATACATGCGCTCCATTCAGCAACTAGGAAAGATCAACGAACTCACACAGAGGAAAAGGTTTTCATAAGAGAAGAAAACCCTAGCACCCGCTTATGAGCCCACTCTCTTAAGAGCAAGGTGTGTTCAAGGAATACAATAGAAGGTTCCTGGTCGTTTTCAAGAGATCGTTTTCATACTTGCAGATTCGGGATCAAACCAGACAGATCTCGCAGATATAATCCTAATCACATTATTAGAGTTTACATAATTAGATTAATTTTTTTTTGGCTATCCATATGCACTACAACCGAATCTTAGCGCTATTCTGCAAGTTCCTTCAATTGGTATCAGAGCCTCGGTTGATATTGTATACGAATAATAATATCATGTTCTTCGAAAATTGAATCAATGCGTGCTTAGAGTAGAATGTGTGTATGCACTAACCTCTGTTCTACAACGTTCTGACTGGCAATTATGGTCACACGAATGTATGTTTTGTGATTGTGATTGTGATTGTTTACTGCAAGATTCATAGCATGTGAACTCCGGCTATGGAGGCATAGGATTTTGTAATCTGAAGCAGCTTCATCACACGAATGTATGTTTTGTGATTGTGATTGTTTATTACAAGATTTGTAACATGTGAACCTCAGTTATGGTGGCATAGGATTTGGTAATCAGATGCAGCTTCATCTGAGAAGGAGGCACAGTTGCGGTGTGTGCATAGTAGTGGTGAAAAATAGGAAAAACCCTAGAACAGTGAAGCGGTTTTTCGTTCCTTTTTGAATTTGAATTTGAATTTGAATTTGAATTTGAATTTGAATTTGAATTTGAATTTGAATTTAAATTTGAATTTAAATTTGAATTTGAATTTGAATTTACATTTGAATTTGAATTTGAATTTGAATTTGAATTTAAATTTGAATTTGAATTTGAATTTGAATTTGAATTTGAATTTAAATTTGAATTTAAATTTGAATTTAAATTTGAATTTGAATTTGAATTTGAATTTGAATTTGAATTTAAATTTACCTGGGCCTCGCCGAACCTCGGCACTACGTAATGGTAAATAAGGATTCACGGTGTTATGATGCAAGCTGCTAGACCATAATAGCCGAATATTTATTATATCATATTTCTTGTTTATATATGCTTGCTTGGCATGTTTGTTGTTCTTGCGTTATGTCATTAGCATGTAAAATTTAAAATTTCAATATTGGTTTATGCATGTGCAACTAGAGAATAAAATTAATTCCGAAGTTATAATACAATTTTTTTATAAAAAAAATATATTAAGGGAATTTGGAATTTTATTTGTTGCGTGTAATTTAGTTACCAATATTGGAATATTAAATTTATTTGAAAATTAAACACGTGTTTGTATCCCTCATGAATTAAATAACTAAATGGGTGAGGGAATTTATTATGTATAAATCCTATGGTTTACATCACTAGTTTATAGGTGAAGTAATTATTTTTATGTGATGATATTAGTATCTTCCACCCCATCGGATGGAATTAATTACAGACTCACCAAGTATAAACTCTAGTAATTGTTAGTATTGGGTCACCTCTCCATCTGGGGATTCACTACGAGACAATAGGTCTAGTATTATGTGATGGTATGCACTTAACTATGAATAATAGTATCCTCACCATCTGAGTCACTGCAATTGTTTATAGAACCAAAGTTAAGTCAACAGTTTAATTTTCCCTTGCATAGTTACTTGCCTTGATAGCAAAATTAATAGGTGCTCACCTGTCTACACAAATGTTGACTAGTAGACGACCTCCCATCGAGGTATACTACTCACGATGTACAAGGTTGTTGACAAATTCTTTAGAAGAAAATATTGGTAGAGGGAACCATATTCTTTTAATTGAATTAAAAGTTTATTATTGCTCATCATATTTTGTTATAATACGTGATTCTCAGGATTAAATGGCTTTCAATCCCCTAGTTGTTATTCTCAAAGAAAATAAATTGGTTGGACCTAATTATATTGACTGGAAAAGGAACTTGGATATTGTACTGACTGTAGAGGAGTACAAGTATGTGCTCGTAGAGGTATGTCCACAAAAACCCAATGAAGGGATAACCGATGAGGAAACCCAAGCTTACCGTAAATGGATTAAGGTTGATGAGATGGCGTGGTGTTACATTTTGGCATCTATGTTGGCAACATCAGCATCATTCTATGCTTTATGCCTATGATATAATGCAGAACCTCAAAGAAATGTTTGGGGATCAAAATTTTGCTACTAGGCAGGCTACTATGAAGGAACTTATGAATACTACTATAGCAGAAGGGGCCTCAACAAGGGATCATGTTCTGAAGATGATTGGTCTTCTCAATGAGCTAGAGATCCTTGGAGCTGAAATTGATAAGGAAACCCAGGTCGATATCGTTCTCCAGTTGCTGCCTGACTCTTTCAAGCAGTTTTGCCTAAACTACAACATGAATAAGCACTCTTACTCATTAGTAGAACTACTTAAAGAGCTTCAAGGAGCTGAGGGTCTCATCAGGAAGTCAGCTATTACTCTTGTGTCTAGGAAAGGTCCTTCTTCTAGGCCAAAAGGCTAAAGAGAAGCATAAAAAGGTTCAAAAACCATAAGGAGCTCCTCCAGTAGTACGTGGGCCGCATGATAGAGCGAAAAAGCCTAAGGGCAAGTGTTTTCACTACAAGTAGCCAAGGCACCAGAAATCACACTATGCAGTTTAACTTGCCAAACAGAACAAAAAAGGTATATCTCATTCACTAGTAGTTGAAACATGTTTAGCGGTGATATCTACGAGTAGCTGTTGTGTAGATACGAGAGCCACTAATCATATTTGCATTTCTTTGCAGGGGTTCCAACAAACCTGCCAACTAAGTGATGGGGATATTTAAGTATTTCTGAGAGATGGGACGAGAGTGTCAGTAGTTGTAGTAGGATATATTCGCATTTCTTTTGGTAGAGATAGGATTTTAATATTGAAAGACTCTCTTTATGTACCTTCCATTAGAAGGAATTTGATCTCATTTTTCAAGTTGGTTGATCACGGATATTTCATTTATTTTAATAAATTAGTTGTTATTAAATTAAATAAATGTTTTATCTGTTCTGGTACATTGGTTGATGATCTTTATATTATTAATCATATTTCTCCTACAGTGCAACTAAATGAATTGAATAATATTGATAAACTACCATGTAAAAGAAAGAAACCTTCTGAATTGAACCAAACTTATCTTTGGCACTTACGCTCAGGTCATATTAATCTAAGACAATTTCAAGGTTGGTTCAGAATGGACCATTAGGTTCATTAGAAATGGAGGCACTACCAGTCTGCGAATCGTTCTTAGAAGGTGATGACTAAGTGACCCTTTTTGGTCAAGGGCTATAGAGCAAAAGAGGCATTAGAACTGGTTCTATAGAGACCCAAAGAATTATAGTGTTTAAATAATAAAAGAGGGAGAAAAGGAAATTTTAAAAGATGTCATAGCAGGATCTCGCGTTTGTCAATGAAGCGGCTTATTGGGATCATCAACAGAGACACATGTCTCGTCGATGAGAAATTACCGAGAGGATTGTTTGCAGGGTTTGAAATTCGTCGACAGTGAATAAGTGTTCGTTGACGAACTCTCTACTTGGCCTCGTCGACGAAGTGACATGTCTTGTCGACGAAGGCTGGTGTATAAATAGGCTTAAATCCAATTTCTGCGAGGAAATTTCATGCAAAATCCTTTTCTCTCTCTCTTAACCTCAGCTCCCTCACCTTCTCTCTAGAAATATGGCTCCTAGTCTCCCCGGTTTGACGATCAGAAGCTATCACGGTGATCCTGGGGAGATTCTCTACAACATAGCCGGAGTAGAAATTCGATTTGGGAAGTTTGGGATTCATCCCAAAATTTGCGTAAGTTAGTTAATTTCAATTTTATTAGGTTTTTGGTGTTTCTAGACTAAGGAGAATATGTTAGGAAAGATAATACAAAAGTTTTTTTGGGAAAAATGTTAATTTTAGGGTGTTGTGTTGGGAACACTGCAGGTGTAGGATTGGGTGTTTTGTGGGCTTCTTAGTAAGCCAGCTAAGGGGATAAACTAAGTCAGAATTTTTCATGAAATTATTTATTATTCTACAGCATTAAATTTTAGGAAAATATATATATATATTATATAATTATGTTTAGGAAATATTTTTATGAACACGGATATGATTTAAACGTGTTTTAACAGAAATTATGAGTTTAGAACAGATTTTACATTTAGGATGTTACCCATTTCTGTGTGGCATGAGTTTAAATTTCCATATAATTATGTATATCAGAATAATATGCTTTTCTCAAATCAAGCATGATATGATAGTTTTCAGGGTAATTATAAAACAATACAGGAACCATGATTTTATGAATATAATGCTAAACAGTACAAAGAAATCATATTCAGTATATTATGTTATGCCAGTGCAGATGCCATGATTCGTGTCGGTGGAGATGTCGTGTTTCACATTGGCGCAGATGCCATAATCATGTATGATAAGACAGAATTCATGAAATATTATCATGTCAGATATTCTTATGAAATATGAAACGGTTATGTTCAGTATATGAAACATATTATATGTTATCATAACCCAGATGATATGGTTTAGTTCAGTTTTTAGGAGCATGGTATCGTAGCTATATGTTTAGAATTATGATAGTGCTACCACACGACCAGTAGTGTGGGAGATAGCAGTCAATGTGGCTTCAGCGTAGAGAGGAGAAGTCCCCCTGGCAGTTCGGGACTAGGTGGGGTTGGCCCATCGTACTTATAGACTTTTGATTGATCTAGCATGGTCGTCCAGCCATTGCTAGGTCCCGCCTTCGGGCTACACAACCTAGTCATATGGGAGTAAAACATGACATTAGCTAGCTATCCATCCTAGGTGTTATTTCAATATTGTACAGTTATATAAGATGATTTTAATGTATAGAAACCTAGTATGCTTTATTATGATATGACGAATCATGTTTTACTCAATTCTGTTACAGACATATTTTACCAATACGCTTATTATACTATTTTTATGTATAACACGAAAATGCTCATCACGCCACAAACTAATATTAATTTATTTCCCTTACTGAGAGGCATCTCACCCCAGTTAAATAAACATTTCAGGAAATCCAGGTAAAGGAGCAGATAGAGCTTCGCAATAGTAGAGTCTGACCGATCTACCCTGTTAGAAGGGTGAGTTATAATGCCAGGGTTGGATTTATTTTTGGGAAGTGACCCTAGGCTACTTTTGGTCTTTTTTTGGATGATTCTATATATTACAATTTTAGTAGGACTCTGGTATTGTGGTTGGTTGTATGGTATGTTGTGCTGCTTAGGTATTAGAGTTGTATTTTGGATATATCCCTTGTACCCATGGGTCCAAGTTGATTATGTTTTATTAGTTGAACAGGATATTAGGATTATTATATTAAATGCTATTATGGAAAAAAAAATTGGTAATTAGGCAGGTAGTCACAAGTTCACTCTAATTTGTGTGGCCCCATGAATATCCAGGCTAGAGGTGGCTTTGAGTATTTTGTTACTTTTTCTGATGATTACTCAAGGTATGGGTATACTTATTTGATGCGCCATAAATCTGAATGCTTCGACAAATTCAAGATATTTAAGGCAGAAACAGAGAAGTGTTAGGGCAAATGTATCAAGAGACAACGATCTAATCGTGGTGGCAAGTACCTCTTAGGATAATTTGTGGATTACTTGTCAGAGGAGGGAATTGAATCCCAATTGTCTGCACTTGGAATGCCACAACAGAATGGTGTAGCAGAAAGAAGGAATATGACTCTTATGGAAATGGTTAGATCTATGACGAGTTATTCAGATTTACCTAATTCGTTTTGGGGGCACACATTAGAAATAGCAACCTATATTTTGAACTTGGTCTCATCTAAGTTAGTACCTACTACACCCACAAAATTGTGGATTGGGTGAAACCTAGTATGCGGCATGTTCAAATATGGGGTAGTCTAGCACATGTGCTAAAAGGAAAAATAAATAAGTTGGAATCAATGACAGATGTCTATTTATTAGTTGGCTATCCTAGAGGAACGAAAGGTGGTTTATTTTATTGACTTAAGGATCCGAAGGTCATTGTTAGCACCATGCTCGATTCTTAGATTAGGACTATGTAATGAACCACAACCCCAATAGGATTATTCTAGAAGAGTTGAGAGGAGATATACCAGATATACCAATAGTGCAAGAAGAACCAACACAAGATAGAGTTATAGACATTCCATTGCCTTATCGTAGTGAGAGGAATATTGTAACTCGAGCTGAGTCGGACCCATCATGTGCAGCTACCATCAATATGCCAGTTGCACAACCAGGGCAGAATAATGGTGCACAAGGATCAGGATCAACACAGCAAAATGTGCCTTGTCGTAGTGGGAGGGTTAAGCACCAGCCTGATTGGCATATGTTCTTAGGAGAGTCTTCTGACAGGATCCCAGATGAACTGGATACAGAACCTGGCAATTACTGTGAAGCACTTTGAGATAAAGATGCGAAACTCTGGCAGAAGGTTATGAAATCAAAGATGAAGTCCATGTATTCTAATCAAGTCTGGGATCATGTAGAGCCACCTGAAGGGATAAAACCCATCGGATGCAAGTGGATCTATAAGAAAAAGAGAGGAGCATATGGGAGGGTGGAAACCATCAAGGCTAGGCTTGTTGTGAAAGGGTTTACACAGAAAGAGGGAATCGACTATGAGGAAACTTTCTCACCGGTAGCCATGCTAAAGTCTATCCGGATTCTCTTATCCATGGTAGCTCATTTTGATTATGAAATTTGGCAAATGGATGTCAAGACAACTTTCCTTAATGGAAGTCTTGATGAATGCATCTATATGGTGCAACCAGATGGTTTTGCAGCAGTAGGCCAACAACATATGTTGTGAAAGCTTAAGAAGTCCATTTATGGACTTAAGCAAGCATCTAGGCCTTGGAACATCTATTTTGATTAAGCCAATAAATCTCATGGTGTTGATCAATGCCCTGATGAGTCATGTGTAAACAAAAAGCATGATGGAAATGTGGTGGTATTCTTGGCGTTATATGTAGATGATATCATACTCATCGAAAAAGATGTGGGGGTATTATCTTCGGTTAAGGTATTGTTATGCGGATAGTTCAACATGAAGGACTTAGGAGAAGCCGATCACATCCTTGGGATCAAGCTTTTGCAAGATCGCAAGCAAAGGATGTTGGGCTTACCACAAGCAACTTATGTCAATATGATTCTTGCCAGTTTTAGCATGCAGGATTCCAAGAAAGGGTTATTCCCTTTCAAACATGGAATCTCTCTATCCAAGGATTAGTGTCCTAAAATTTCGACTAAGGTAGAGAACATGAAGGTTGTTCCTTATGTATCAATAGTTAGAAGCCTCATGTATGCTATGCTTTGCACTAGATCTGACATCTGTTTTGTCGTAGGCATGGTCAGCGGATATCAGTATAACCCAAGGCAAGAACATTGGATTGCGGTAAAACATAAAATCAAGTACCTAAAAAGGATTAGGGACTATATGTTGGTTTATCAGGCAGATAGTCTAGTACCCATTAGGTACACAGACTCATGATTTTAGTCAAATAAGGATTCCAAAAAATCAACCTCGGGTGTTTACCCTAGGAGGTGGAGCCATTAGTTGGAGGAGTATCAGGCAATCACGTGTTGTTGATTCCACTATGGAGGTCGAATATGTGGCAGCTTCTGAGGCAACCAAGGAGGTCGTTTGGCTCAGGAACTTTCTATTGGATCTAGGAGCGGTGCCTTTGGTACAATCGCCTATTAAACTTTATTGGGATAATAGCGAGGCAGTTGCTAACTCAAAAGGAACCCAGGACCCTCAAGAGGGCAAAACATATCGAGCTTAAGTATCACTTGGTATGAGATATTGTGTAGAGAGGTGATGTGATGGTGACCAAGATTGCATCGGCAAGCAAAGTTAGGACTTTTGATAGTCAGGTAGAGGGAATGAGAGTGAGATGTATGGTAGCATGGATTTGAGTCTAAGTGGGATAATGTTAGAGATTTATACTGAAAGACGTGCTTTATATAATCAATTTTAGTATTTATGAATAACTTCAGTTATTCCATTTTAATGAGAATCTTTGTGAGTAATGTTTGCCTGACATTATTTATTTAATGATTATGCATGTGTGTCTTTTATTCTATATAGTAGGTGATCTAGTATATAGAGTACGGCTTATACACAGAAGATTAAATCATCGGTTTTTATAGAATACAAGTTTATTGTTCACAATCTTAAATGAAATTGGACACACCAATGGTAGGACTGTAGCACAAGGTTTTAATAGGTTTGTCTTGACTATTGGGAATGGTTAAATTCCAACTCCTTGTGCTAGTACACTTTGTGTGTATTGAATAGGACCGTCTTTGGGAAATTGTTTTTATACTGACTACATAAAACAATTAATACCCCATGGTTATTATGAGTGCTTATGCTCTTAATCCTGATATGACTATTGGACACGTGCATATAGTGTTTATTACTTTGATTCATAGAAGAGTGAGATTCTTTATGGGACAAAATACTCAGTGAGTTGCGTGATGACATTATGTGTATGGTGAACATTAATTATTGATGGAATCCACATCCCGGGATCAAGATTGATGACACCCCCTTGAGGGAGCTTATAAGTTTTAATTGCGTCAAACCCTGCATGTGGATTTTGAATCCGACACATCAAATAAGTTAAGTGGAAGGTCTTAGGGAATTAATATGTCAATTAATTAAATTGTCCGTAATTTAATTTAGTAGATAGGTATCTATAATCTTTATGTGGGGAGATAAATAAGCATTTAATAATAGGAGCTCGAAATTTAATTTCGAAAATGACAGGGAGTGCAATTATAATTCTTTAGTGGTATGAATTATAATTAACATAATTAAGGATGAATTCGGGTCAAATTAGGAATTCTTAATTACGTGGGAAGCCCTAGTCATATTTGTGCAGAGGTCCCTGCTATAGCCTATATACACGCTCTCCATTCAGCAGCTAGGAAAGACGAGCGAGCTCTCACAGAGGAAACATTTTTGTGAGAGAATAAAACCCTAGCAGCTGCTTACGAGCTAACACGACCCAAAAATTCTGCTCTATTTTTTTTAATTTTGATATGTCTGCTCTGATACCAAATACAATATACACATAATCATCCCGGACCAAGTGGGTATCGAGAATATACCTTTCCATAGGTACATACTATCACTACAGCAGAAAACATAAAATACTGGAACCTCATATACAATACCAGAGTGTTATAACCTCTATAAATATACATATACATCCCCAAAAATCCATAAAACACCCTAGGCATTTACAAAACATATCTCCCTACACAACTACTTACCTTTAAACTAGGTCAGTACCACAACCTCCTATACCTTGGAGATCACTCCACCTGTGTATTTGGATTTCCTCAAATGTTTGAATTCTTAGGGTGAGACACCTCTCAGTAGGTGGGAATAGGTTATTATCAGTGTGTGGCAATATGAGTTTTAGTGTTCCATTTATACAACCACAATTTACCTTTTCTTTCACTATGAAATCATGTAAAATTGTAATCACGTATATACAAATATATTTCAAAATACATACTTTCCTTTCTTATCATACTCTATATAAAAACAATAACTTTGTATGAAAACACTGAAATACTGTAATTTTGTATAAAATACTATAATACTGTAGTTTTGTATAGAACGCTATCATTCTGTATTTTTGTATCAAATGTTGTATTGTAGTTCTATATAGAATGTTGTAGTCCTTTATAGGACGTTGTAGTCCTTTACAGAATGTTGTAATATTGTATGAAATTTCTACTATAGTTCTTAATAGCACGTTGTAATATTGTATGAAATATATATTGTAGTCCTTAATAGGACGTTGTAATACTATATGAAATCTGTACTGTAGTCCTTAATAGGAATTTTTAATACTGTATGAAATTTGTACTGTAGTCTTTAAAAGGACGCTATAATTTTGTATAAAAATTGTACCATATAAAATCATATCTCTGTGTATATAATTCTCCATAAAAATTGATGAATTTATTTAAACATAAATGCAAACTCATGCCACATAGATTGAGTGATACTTTATACTATACTTTTCTGCTGAAAATAATAATACAGCCATCTCTAAGGTTTTACTCGACCCAATAACCCAACTTTCTCAAAACATATATGTTAGTGTATCATTTTCAAAGTTCCCATTTTCACAAATCAGCATACGTAGTAAAACGTCTATATTACTCAAAAACCTTATACTTTCAATTTATTCAATAAAATTTCTATAAACACCTAACATAACCTATTCCCCTTACTTGTTTCTTTGAGCTATGCCTGCAACGATCCCAAAATTGTGTCTGCGGCGCTCGTACAAACCCTGTATCCATGTACCCTAACTCAATCAGTTCAATCCCAAAATAATTACTATTTTAATACCCTTAAGCCCATATTCTTCCAATAACTAATTAAACTTGGAAAAACAACTTCCTTACCCTAGTTTGGGAGTGGTGCCTAGAATCCCCAACTACTTAATCCACCCTGACTAAACTACAGAGAATCGTTGCCAGGTTCCCAAAATAACGTTCCTTCTTCAATTTAGGCTAAAACTGGGCCGAAAATTTAAGAGAGAGAGAAAGAGAGAGGAGAGAGAGAGGGAGAGAGAGAGAGAGAGAGAGAGAGAGAGAAAGAGAGAGGGTAGGTCGCAGCTAGAGAGGGAGTGAGGAGAGAGTTTTGATTTTTACAAAAGAAATGAGCTCGAATGCCTTATATAGGCATACTGGTGCAGGGGAAACCGTCATTGATAGTTTGGACTTTTTAACCAAACCTTTTCTACTATTTTACCCTTACCTGGTCGTGGTAACTCAAAATCGTCAACGGTTTTCTGAGCTCCCCTAAAATCGTCGACGGTTTGGCCTTTGTCAATCCAAATTTCCTCTTTTATTACTATTTCATTAATTTCTATTTTCTATGTCTCTACACGAGCCCACTCTCTTAGGAGCAAGGCGTGTTCAAGTAATACAGTAGAAGTTTCCTGGTCATTTTCGAGAGATCATTTTCGTACTTGCAGATTTGGGATTAAACCAAACGGATCTCACAGGTATAATCCTAATCACGTAATTAGAGTTTGCATGATCAGACTAATTTTTTTGGTTATTCATATGCACTACAACCAGATCTTAGGGCTATTTCGCAAGTCCCTTCAGATTTATCTCAAGATAGCTTTGTGGACAGAACTTCAGGGAGATTATGGTTGTCTCAACGTGGTTTTTTGGAGAATCAATGTAAATTGTCTATCGCTTGGTACCCAAGGATGGACGGTGATGCTTGGGATATGTCAAAGGTCCTTTATGCCAGTGCAATGGAGTGTTTCTCCAGGAAACAGAGTCATCCATCAGTTGTGAGATTTGTGAATGCAGACTATGCAGAGGGCTTTAATGACAGAAGGTTTACAATAGGGCATATGTTTACTGTTGTGAGAAGGCCTATTTGTTGGAAGTCCAAGGTACAGTCTCCAGTTGTTATATCTACAATTGAGTTGGGGTTTTTGGTAGAACCCGAAGCTACCACAGACAAGTTCAAGTTTTTCTTGGACATGGTTTTTGTCTCCAGTTGTTAGACAGGAGGTGGTCTCAAGCTAATGCCCCAAGTTCAAGGTGGTCCGTGGGTTTATGTTTTCAATTTTCTCCTAAGGGGCGTATATTTGCATGGGTGGAGATTGTTGTAATATGTGGCCTATATGATTAAGTGGAAGGCGTGTACAAAGAGAAAACATGAAGAAAACGAAAATGTTGACTTGCAAAAGGAAACCGTCAACGGTTTCCTTGTAACCATTGACGGTTTGGTCCAAATGCAGCGAAATAGTCGACGGTTTGGGTTTGTTACTTCAACTGTTTGCTCTCGGTATTAAACTATCGACGGTATCTTGGTGTTGGCCTAACATGGCTTTCGAATCTCGTTTTGATGAAAACAAATAACAATTGCTTTAACATATTTTGTTAAGTGATGACATTTCAGGAAAGCTTGAATGACAAAGTTCAAAAGATCAAAAGAAATGCAAGGTCAAGATCACTAGTACCACAAAGCCACTCCATCTACAATGTGATCAAAGAAAGCTCAAATGGACCAAAATGATCAAAGCATGTGGAAACCTAAAGATGACTCAAGCTCAAGTCTAAGAGGATTTAAAGAAAAAACACATATGAAGACGTCAAGCTTAGAGTGTTTAAGGCTTTAAGATGAATAATGTGAGTACTTCATAGTAAATATCATGTTGAAATGTTTTGAAGCTCATTAAGGGTTGTCATGGACTTAGAGACTTTATTTTTAAAAGCTCAGAAAATGTTTTTTTAAAGTAACAAAGCAAGATGACTAAGTGTTTTTGAAAAATAACCTGAAATTCAAAATTTATATCTATTGAGACGACTGAAGATTAAACCTCAAGCGCCTGAATATTTTTTTGAAGAAATTATGAAGAGGCAATGTAGGCTCAGGCGACTGATCCTTACAACCTAAGGCGTCTGACCCTGCTTTCAGTTGAAAATTAAATAGTTTTAAGGAACCTCAGGCGACTGACCCTGAGACCTCAAGCACCTGAACACTATTAATCACTATATTTTTTAAAAGTTTAAAATTTCAAATTTATGTTTCATGTGCCCCAAATTTCGTGTAAACATGGGAAACACTCCAAGTAACTTGGCCAACACGAATTAAACCTTTTTGAGGCTATAAATACATGATTTCTCTAATCAAATTGACACCAAGCATTGAAAATATGCTCTTAATCTAAAATTACTCTTGCTCTCTCAAAGCTCTCTTGTTCACTCTTTCATACTGAGAATTGTTGAGATTATCTGAGTCTTTAATCAATCTTCTCTAAAGCTAAAACTTCTGAATTCTTGATTCTTATCAAGAGAAGTATTCTGGTGAAATAATTTTTGAGCTTCAATTCAATTTCTTTTGATATTAGTTTTGAAGTATATTAGTGTTTTCAATTGTACTAACCAGCTCTATCTAAGAGCATTCTTTGTACAAAAGAAATCCTTTCTTGTTTCTTGTTTATCTGACAGTTGAGGTCATTGGATCATGGTAACCGAGCATGGGGTATCACTTTCAGAGGGGGTCCACCCTAAAGGAGGGATTGTAAATGATTTTTTCCTCCCGCAAAAGAACATGTTAGTGGAATCCTTAGGTGGTCTTGCCTAAGGCGAGGACGTAAGCTGGGAATATGTCGAACCTCATAAAAAATCTCGGTCTCACTCTTATCCTTTAGTCTTTAAATTTCAACATATACAAATTGTGTTTCAAAGTGTAGGTTGCTAAAAAATGAGATTGAGAAGACCTTTTAATCAAGAAAGTACATTGGTTAATCTTTTGCAAAAACCTTAAGGGGAGTACGTTGATTAATCGCTTGTGAAAATCTTGTTTAAAAGAAGTGCATAAAAATTCATTCATATAGGGCTATAAACTGAAATTTTGCAAACACTGAAATAAGGAATTGCTGCAGCTCTTCAAATTGGTTAAGTATTGTGTGTTTAAATAGTGAGTTGATTGGTTGATTGGTTTTATTAAAGGTATTTGGATTGTGTTCTGATTGTGGTTGATTTAAAAACATTCTTGTGTGTGCTAAATATACATAAGATTTTGAATTGGTTAAAAATACTTAAAAGATAATTATAAACCAAATTCACCCCCCTCTTGGGACTACACTTTGACTTTCAATTGGTATCAGAGTTAAGTTACAGAAAATCTTAAATAGAAGCTATATAAAGGTCTAAGTGGCACACCTAGGTGTATCCCCTTTTCTTGAAGGCCAATCCTCTACTAGACCGCCCATTTTTGTGCTTTAAATTATACATTTTGGAAATAAAGAATGAGAATATATATATTCAAACCATGGATTGGAAACCATGAAATTTTGTCACACATGGTGACTACATTCCAACTAAACTAGTAGATGGTAAAGAAGTACCTAAAGAAGAAAGAGACTTGACCAACAATGACTATAAAATGAGGCAAGCAAACTCAAGTGCCATGAATGCACTATATTGGGCTTTATATGTAAATGAGTTTAATAAGGTCATCACATGTAAGTCAGCCAAAGAAATTTGGGACAAGTTAGAGGTAACCTATGAAGGAACTATAGATATTAGATATAGTAGAATTGGCTTGCTCACTAGCGAGTATGATGCCTTTAAGATGAATCCGAAAGAAACCATCACTAGCATGTATACAAGGTTCACTCACATAATAAATTCTTTAAATGCTTTAGGGAAAAATTATTCAACATATGAAATGATTAGAAAAATCCTTAGAGGACTTCCTTCAATAGGGGAACCAAAGGCCACAGCAATAATGGAAGGTAGAAACCTGGAAAAATACCTCCCTTGATGAGTTAATCGGACCCCTTCTCACATATGAGATGGCAATGAAGAAAGAAATTTAGAGAACAATAATAAAAACAAGAAATCAATAGCCCTTAAGGCTAGTAAAGAAAGTTCTAGTGATGAAGATGAAGAGAATGAATTAGATGATGAAGAACTAGCCTTTATCACTAAAAGGCTTGCAAAATTTTTCAGGAAGAATAGGAAATTCCATCGAAAGTTTAAAGGATCAAAAACTAACAAATGAGAAAAAACACAAAGGAAACTAAGAATGATCCACCTACATATTATAATTGTAAGAAGGTTGGACACATTAAACCTGATTGTCCACGGCTGAAGAAAGACAAGAAGAAGAAAAAGAAGGCAATGAAAGCTACATGGGACGACACAAGCTCAAACGAATTGGAGGATGAATCAAGTGAACAAGAAGTTGCCAACATGTGCTTTATGGCACACAATGCTAAGGTAAACTCTTATTATAGTTCATCGGAAGAATCTAGTTGAGAGTATAGTAATGACTCATGTGATAGTATGCCTTCATACAAGGAAATCCAAGTTGAATTATTCACCGTACATAATAGGTTCATTAAAGTGTCTAAAAGGAACATAGCCTTGAAAAAAAAATGAAAATCTTAAGAATCAACTAGAAAGTTCTAAATCGGCTAAAAAAGAAAAAGATTCTCATATTGAAGATCTAACGAAGAAAAATAACAACATGTCTTAAGAGTTAGTAAAACTACAAGTAAATGGTGAAAACAAGAAAGACTTAGTAATAAGTGAACTTAAAAGAAAAATTGAAGATAAAGATAAGATCATTTATAATTTTACTAGAGGAAAAGAAAATTTTGAAAAGATAGTTGGACAACAAAGGATGATTAGTAACAAAGAAGGAAATGGTTACAATGGAATTGAAAACAAAAGGACGAAGAACTTATTTATGGGATACTTTGTAAAAGAAGCAAAATACTATGCGAGTACATCCTCTACAAATATACATGAAAACACTACTTGCTACTTGTGTAGGAATAAGGGACACATAAATCTTAATTGTCCACTTAAAAAGAAGTATGTCAAAATCAAAAATGAATGGAAAGTAAACACTAAAACTAGGTATGACTTAAAAAGAATTAAAGAGGTTTGGATTCCAAAAGTAACACCGTGAATCCTTTATTGTAGGTATGCTTTAGGACTACTCCGTCAAAGGAAAAATGATACTTGGACAGCGGGTGTTCAAGACATATGACCAGAGATAGAACAAAGTTCACCTCCCTAGTTCAAAAAGATGGAGGGTATGTGACCTTCGGTGACAACGCTAAAGGTAAAATCATTAAAATAGGTAAAATTGGTAAAGAACCCTCACTTACAATTGATGATGTTTTTTTAGTTGATGGATTAAAGCATAACCTTTTAAGTATAGGTCAACTTAGTGAAAAAGGGCTTGACATAATCTTTAAACAAGATAAGCGTATAGTTCCAAATCCAAGAAAACATGAAACTCTATTCACCGCTTATATAGTAAATAATGTATATTGTATAAACCTTGAAAACTTAATCTCTCAAGATGTAACATGCTTGGCTACCATGAATGAAGCTATTTGGCTTTGGCATTGAAGACTAGGATATACAAGCATGGATCTATTATCAAACCTATCTAGAAAAAAGTTAGTCAAAGGTTTACCAAATACAAAATTCATAAAAGACAAATTTTGTGATGCTTGCTAACTTGGAAAGCAAATTAAAACAAGTTTTAAAAAGAAGAAACATATATCTACTAGTAGACCCTTAGAACTTATTCATTTAGATTTGTTTAGTCCTACTAGAACTCAAAGCATAGGAGGTAAGTAATATGTCTTTGTCATAGTTGATGACTACTCTAGGTTTACTTGGGTATTATTTTTAGCTTCCAAGGATGAAGCTTGTAACACGCTAATTAATTTATGCAAGAAACTTCAAAATGAAAAAGGGTATAATGTTTCAAATATAAGAAGTAATCTAGGAATAGAATTCAACAACAAAGAAGTTGAAAAATTTTGCAATGAATAAGGAAATAATCATAATTTTTCAGCACCTAGAACTCCACAACAAAATGGAGTTGTTGAAAGAAAAAATAGAATTCTTCAAGAAATGGCAAGAAAAATGTTAAATGAACATAATCTACCAAAATACTTTTGGGCTGAAGCGGTAAACACTGCATGCTATGTGATAAATAGAGTTTCAATAAGATCAAGTTTGAATAAAACTCCCTATGAACTTTGGAAAGGTAGAAGGCCTAACATTTCTTACTTCCATATTTTTGGATGCAAATGTTTTGTATTAAATGATAAAGATGATTTAGGTAAATTTGATGCAAAAGTCGATGAAGGTATATTCTTAGGGTGTTCATTAAAGAGCAAAGTTTTTAGAATATACAATAAAAGAACTCTTACAATCTTGGAATCAATCCATGTAACATTTGATGAAGAAAGTCCATTTAATAAACCAATAAAAGTTGAAGAAGTTCAAACTACTCAAAAACCAGAAGACTTAGACATAGTAGAAGCAAAAGAAGAAGAAAATGAAGAAAAATCAAAAAATAATGTTGTTGAAAATACTGAATTGCCAAGAGAATGGAAATATCTAAGAAATCATCCAAAAGATCAAATAATAGGAGAACCATCACGAGGTATAACTACAAGATCTTCTTTGAAAAATCTATGCAATCACTATGCTTTCTTATCTCAACATGAACCAAAGAATGTTGAAGAAGCTCTAAGTGATGACTCATGGGTAATTGTCGTGCAAGAAGAATTAAATCAATTTGAAAGAAGTAAAGCATGGAAATTAGTTCCCAAACCAGCTAACCATTCAATCATAGGAACTGAGTGAGTATTTATAAATAAAAAGGATGAAAATTGAATTGTAGTTAGAAATAAAGCTAGACTTGTAGCTATAGGATATAACCAAGAAAAAGGCATAGATTACGATGAAACATTTGCTCTCGTAGCTAGAATGGAAGCAATATGAATGTTTTTAGCTTATGCATCTCATAAGGAATTTAAATTGTATCAAATGGATATAAAAAGAGCATTTTTAAATGGTTTTATAAATGAAGAGGTATATGTAGCATAACCACCGAGCTTTGAGGACATTCAAAAATCTGAATATGTGTACAAGTTAACTAAGGCATTATATGGTTTGAAACAAGCCTCTAGAGCTTGGTATGAAAGACTTAGTGGATTCTTACTAGAAAAGGGGTTTTCTAGAGGAAAGGTTGATAGTACTCTATTTATCGAGACTAAGAAAGAAGACACGCTCATAATCCAAATTTATGTAGATGATATCATATTTGGTGCAACTAATGCTAATCTCTGTAAGGAATTCACCAAATGTATGCAAAAGGAATTTGAAATGAGCATTATGGGAGAATTGAACTACTTCTTAGGATTACAAATCAAAGAAGCCAAGAATGGTACTTTTATAAGTCAATCCAAAAATATAAAAGATATGTTTAAAAAATTCGATATGGAAAGTAGTAACCCCATAGGTACCCCCATGAGTACTTCCATAAGCCTCGATAAAGAGGAAAGAGGAAAACCGGTAGATTTGAAATATTATAGAGGTATGATAGGAAATTTGCTATACCTAGCAGCTAGTGGGGCTGATATAGTGTTTAGTGTATGCATGTGTGCATGATTTCAATCAGCACCTAAAGAATCATATCAAATAGTCGTTAAAAGAATCTTAAGATACTTAATAGGAACAATTGATTTAGGACTTTGGTATCCTAAGGACACTGGATTCGAAATAATTAGTTATTCAGACGCCAATTATGTAGGCTGTAAGATTGATAAAAAAAGCACAAGTGAGACTTGTCAATTTGTTGGATGATCCTTAGTATCTTGGTTTTCTGAGAAACAAAACTCCATAATTTTATCCACAGCTGAAGCTAAGTATGTAACAGTTGGGAGTTCTTGTGCACAAACCTTGTATATGAAACGACACTTAAAGGACTATAATCTAGAATATTCCACCATACCAATTAAGTGTGATAACACAAGTGCAATAAACATCTCAAAAAATTCAATATCACACTCAAGAACAAAACACATTGACATAAGACACCACTTTCTAGGAGATCACGTTCAAAAAGAAGATATCCTACTTGAATTTATAAATACAAATGACCAATGGGTGGATATCTTCACAAAACCTCTTCCCGAAGAAAGATTTATATCCTTTAGAAGAGAACTTGGGTTGTTACATAGTAGGAAAGTGATTTAGGAAGGTTTCAAGTATAAAGAGAAATTTAAAAAATTGAGGACTTCAGGCGACTGAGCTTGAAAGTTCAGGCGCCTACACAGTGCATTTTTTAGGCTCAGATGCCTGAGCCATCAAACCTCAGGCAACTGAGGTGCTACTGCCTACTGAAACCTGATTTCAAAAAATCTTTAGGCGACTGAACTTAAACTTCAGGCTCCTGAACTTGCAGGATCTATATATTTTAAACGCGAAAATCCTAACTTCGAGCTACTAAACCCTGCTCCATCATTCACCTAAAGCTCCAACCCTTGGTCTCCTTTGATTCCTCACTCAAAATCCCTTGAATCAAAGCCCCAAAATCCTTCTCCTACTTCCTTTCCCACGAATTATAGGGTTTCTCTTGCGAATTTCTTCCATCCTCCAAAAATCAAAGATGTCTCGCACCAAGACTACAGCAAATCGAGGATCTTCTTCCAGAAGGGACAATAACAACATCGAACAATGGCTTGTCACCCCTCAATCGAAGCTTCAATATCGTTCTAATCTTTCTTCTACAAACCCAATTTTTTGTAAGGTCATCGACACCACCTTCTTCGATTCTAAATTTCCTGAAATCGTACCTATGTTTAGGAATATTGGTTTGAAAAATTCTGTCGTTTATCAAGCCAAAGGAATGTATC
This sequence comes from Malania oleifera, assembly GCF_029873635.1. NCBI lineage: Eukaryota > Viridiplantae > Streptophyta > Magnoliopsida > Santalales > Ximeniaceae > Malania > Malania oleifera. The sequence goes on along the minus strand of NC_080422.1, from coordinate 56,462,728 downwards.
CCAATTTAGTCAAAAAAATTTATGCAAACATGATCCATGGCAAAAATGTCCTAACCACTGAGGTTAGTGGAAATAAAATTGTTTTGACTCCACAATTCTTAGCTCCCATTTTGCATATCACCCGAGGTAAATTTGAATGTCCCACCTTTGCTCAAACTTGGATTCTAGAGCAAGGCTTCACACCCAAAGAATTTTTGCCTCTAATTATGGTAAACGAACCCGTTTATTTTGGTCATCCACCTATATATAAACAGCTTAAACTCCATGCCCAAATACTTCATAAAATCATCTCCAACAACATCCTACCTAAGGTTGGCTCATATGATCATCTTTCCTATGTCGATTGCTTTGTGCTATGGTGTTTACTAAAATAGAAGCAACTTGAACTCTCTAGCCTAATCTTGAAATGGATGTGGGCCAAGTTGGAAGCTGTTAGATTAACTCTTCTGTATGGTGGTATATTGAACCTTATCTTTCCTCAACTTAATGTTACCACCCCTATTAAATTATTCAATAAACGCATACCTCCACAACCCTCAAGAAAAAGGGCTATGAAAAGCACGATCAGGGTTAGTTCTTGAAAGAAGGATGACCCTAGAGGCCAGCATCTGTACCTCCTCCTCCTCCTCCAGCACAGAACCAAGGACCTCTAGCTGACACTCCCTCTTGGTTTATCCCCTTCCACCATGAATTCTCTACTTTCAACATAGATATGTGATTGGGAATTCAATCCCTTCAAGAGAATGTTTCCTCACTTGATCAGCACCTCACTCGTATTGAGCAGTATTGGGATAGCTCATCTCATGGTGTTGATCCTATGGATACTAATTCTGCCGCGCAGAGTGACGCTTCATCCGATGAAGAATCTGAGGAAGGAAGTGAGGAAGGTGCAAAAGAAATGCTAAAGATGATGATGATGATGATGATGACGACGATGGCGATAATGATGATGATGATGATGGTGATGATGATGATGATGCTACTGATGCTTGATTTGTTTTGTGATGTATTAAGCACTCTCTATGTATTGGCTTTGTTTTATGTTGCATTGTTTGTTTTGGTTTTAGTTTGGCTTGTACTCCATTACTTATGACTTTGTGAAATATGCCTACGCTCTTTATGTATCCCAAGACTCTTTATGACCATGCCCTTCATTTCTGTTTGATTGATGTCAAAGGGGAGAGACATTTTGGAGAGCAAAGATGAGAAAAGAGGTGAGAAAAGAGTATTTTCACATAATCTTGACATATAAGATATAGCGTGGGGGAGTAAAAGCAAAAATGAACATGAAAACATAAGATGAAAAATACTACAAGCATATATGTTAACATGAGCTATAATGCAATATACTTGATTGTGCCTTATTTTTTTGAAATTACTCAAATTTGAAATCATCATTTTTCATACTTGTTAAAAGACGTGCTTATTGTAAGGGGGAGCCTTATCAAGGTTCTCTCATCTTTGCTCCATATATGTCAACATCAAAAAGGGGGAGATTGTTGGCGTAACATGGCTTTTGAATCTCGTTTTGATGATAACAAATAACGGTTGGTTCAACATGTTTTGTTAAGTGATGACTTTTTTGGAAAGCTTGAATGAAAAACTTCAAAAGATCAAAAGAAATGCAAATTCAAGATCACTAGTACCACCAAGCCACTCCATCTACAATGTGATCAAAGAAAGCTTAAACGGACCAAAATGATCAAAGCATGTGGAAGCTTAAAGATGACTCAAGCTCAAGTCTAAGAGGATTCAAAGAAAAAACACATATGAAGACTTCAAGCTTAGAGTGTTTAAGGCTTTAGGATGAATTATGTAAGTACTTCATACCAAATATCATGTTGAAATGTTTTAAAACTCATTAGGGGTTGTCATAGACTTAGAGACCTTATTTTTAAAACTCTAGAAAATGTTTTTTAAAGTAACAAAGCAAGATGGCTCAGTGTTTTTAAAAAATAACCTGAAAATCAAAATTTATATCTGTTCTGGCGACTGAAGATTAAACCTCAGGCACCTGAAGATTTTTCTGAAGAATTTCTGAAGAGACAGTGTAGGCTCAGGCGACTGACCCTTGCAACCTTAGGCATCTGACCTTATTTTTAGTTGAAAATTACACACTTTTAAGGAACCTTTGGCGACTGACCCCGAGACCTCAGGCGCCTAAACACTATTAACGACTATATCTTTTTAAAAGATTTAAAATTCAAATTTATGTTTCGTGTGCCCCAAATTTCGTATAAATTTTGGGAACACTCCAAGTAACTTGGGCAACACGAATTAACCCTTTCTGAGCCCATAAATACATGATTTCTCTAATCAAATTGACACCAAGCATTGAAAATCTGCTCTCAAGCTAAAATTGGTCTTTGTCTCTCAAAGCTCTCTTGCTCACTCTTTCATACTGAGAATTGCTGAGATTATTTGGGTCTCTGATCAATCTTCGCTAAAGCTAAAACTTCTGAATGGCATATTCTTATCAAGATAAGTATTCCGGAGAATTAATTCTTGAGCTTCAATTCAACTTCTTCCGATATTAGTTTTGAAGTATATTAATGCTTTCAATTGTACTAACTTGCTCTATTTGAGAGCATTCTTTGTACAAAAGAAATCCTTTCTCTTTTCTTGTTTCTTGTTTCTTGTTTCTTTAATGGTTCAGTCGTTGGATCGTTGTAACCGAGCGAGGGTATCTCTTGGAGAGGGGGCTCCACCCTAAAGGAGGGATTGTAAACAGTTTATTCCGCCCGCAAAGGAACATGTTGGTGGAATCCTTAGGTGGTATTGCCTAAGGCAAGGACGTAGGCTGGGGATAAGCCGAACCTCGTAAAAAATCTTGGTGTCACTCTTATCCTTTACTCTTTAAATTTTAGCGTATACAAATTATGTTTCAAAGTGAAGGTTGCTGAAAATTGAAATTGAGAAGACCTTTTAATTTAAGAAAGTACGTTGGTTAATCTTTTGCGGAAACCTTAAAGGGAGTACATTGATTAATCGCTTAAGAAAATCTTGATTAAAAGAAGCACATAAAAATTCATTCATACAGGGCTATAAACTAAAATTTTGCAAACATTGAAATAAGGAATTGTTGCAGCTCTTCAAATTGGGTAAGTATTGTGTGTTTAATAGTGAGTTGATTGGTTGATTGTTTTTATTAAAGGTATTTGGATTGTGTTTGAATTGTGGTTGATTTAAAAACATTCTTGTGTGTGCTAAATATACATAAGATTGTGAATTTGTTAAAAAGACTTAAAAGAACTTTATAAACCCAATTCACCCCCACCTCTTGGGACGACACCTTGACTTTCACTTTGCAAACCATTGATGGTTTCGCTCAGTTCCTCAACGTTTGTTTTCAAATTTTGAATGGGGACGTTTGACAAGTTGGGTTTTGGAGGGAAAGCCTCTGAGAAACTTATATATACATGGTTTATGTTGTAACTATGTAATGTTCATGCCTTTTGACAAGAAGATAGTGACAAGAAGATAGTGAAAAACAATGTCATTTGCTCACGCGGATGTAAACATTGTTGAACACACAATTCTTCATGTCATTATTTTATTCCTTTCATATAATCTGTGTGATTGTTTTATCTATATATTTCATTGTTAAGTGCTACTTTGTGAGATCGTTTGTTTTCGCTGTGCATTCAATTTTCACAATACATCATTTGAAAACAAGTTAGAAACCAATTAAGAGTGATTATTTATTGAAAACACAAGATATTTCATAACCCAACAGAAAAAATTTTACATTTAGTGACAAACTCTTTACGTTGGGTTGTACTTTACATATAGCAATTTTCACACTCCTTAGTCTACACGGATAACTGTCAATTGAATACATGCTTAGTATCCCAATTGTCTTCTTGCCACCGATAAAACATGTCAAAAATAGTAGTCTCTTAGAGAACTTAATAAGTGCAGTTCTCCTTTAGTTTGAATGTGAAATTATTAAGGAACAGCGTGAGCAACCACAAGCTCACTAGCCATTCTTAATTTCTCCCTTATTCAAATAATGATTTCAATACTTAACACATGATTTCTTATATATGCGTAATTATAAGGTGCATGAACACACTCTTTGTTCAAAACAATCTATTCATCTACTGTTGTCATTATAAAACATCCAAATAATATGCATTTACACATTTTTTTTCAATATAGCAATGTTGTCCCAACTAAATGCACAATTTATCTCAAACAAGTGCCAAAATCCATCTTGGTACCCTCCAGAGGTTTAGGGCCTTTCAACCAAAGGAGACACAATCCCCTACTTCCTCAAATTCCACAATATCATAGTCACAACAACTTATGGTGCCATATGTTTCGTATAATAACAATTCAATGTATGCATACAAGGGCTTTACCATAGTAATTTAAACCATCATCCTTACAAGATGAATATCTATCACATGAAAATTTCTCAATTAAACAAGATATTCAATTATGACAACCAAAGAAAACATATATGCATCATGCAGTCACATGAAGTCATTTGAGATAATAAGATTAAATCTTCCTTCGTAGGATTCAAACATATGCAAGCTTGCACATTTATTTCTTTTAAATACCCAAAATCCCTTGGTGAATAAATGAAAATTAAGAACACCTACCTTGATTTTTAGCTTCTTCAACTTAGTTTAAATTTCCCTCTGAATTTCTTATATTTTCTTTTGATTTTCTCTGAAATTCTTTGATTTTTTGCAGACTTATCTCTCGTGTTCTCTCTCTCTCTAGAACTAGGCTTTTCAACAAAAGTCTGTGGTATTCTTTTCTTCATTCAATATGTTCTGTAGGGCAGGAAAAGTCAAAACAATAGTTGGATACATGGTAGGACCGTAGCAGCTAGTGGCAACATGCGTCCTTTAGGGCTAACACCTATGTGCTAGGTGTCCATTGCTAGACTTTTAGAGCTGCTGGTTTGTAGTGTTGCCAGGTGTCTCACCTGGCTTTAGCATGCCCTATCTTCTTTTTTTTTCTCTCTCTCTCTTTGCCCCAACTCTTATGCTATTTATGTTTTAAAAACACTTCCATAATTTGCTTTCATCTTAGCCCCTCCTACCAATAATAAGTCATACAAAATTTCCAATATTAGTTAGCACAACTCAAATAAATGAATAACATGGCTAGTATGAACTTGTTTATTCCAAAACAAAGCAAGTCATGGTAATTTATCAAAGTAGTTTAAATTTACCTGGCCTAAAGGGTATGGTTATTACACAACAAAAATTAGGAATAGGTATAGTATTAGTCTAAGACTTATTATTTTTTTCATTTGAGAAGTTATATTATATAACCATAATTGAACCTAATCGGCCTCCAATTGTTTGAAATGACTCATGTTCAACCTAATGGAGAAGTCAAAAATGAAGAAACTCAGGAAGCATTTGTATTTTTAATCTTAACTTATATGCAACTCTATGTATTCTATTTCCATTACTTTTGTGTTCTAATGATACTTTATAATTTTTTTTAATTAAGGATTCACTGAACAATGTTTCTAAAGTTGTGGATAGGGGATCATTGCAAATTACTAAAGACCAAATGTTTGTAAAGGTATTTTGGACCTGAACGACATGGAAAAGCTTATGATTATAGGGCTAGAATTACACCTACAAAGTTTTGTGGTGCTAGTTAATCACATGCTTAAGAACTTGAGAAGCGACTAGAGGAATATAGGAAGGGACAAAAAGAAGCTAAGTGAATATCACTAGAATCGGAGCAAAAGAACCAAGAATCTCATGCTTAGATAGAATAATTGAAGCAACAACTAAATGGAGTTCTAAGTGTCTAGGAGTAGTTGATTCGTCCTAACCCATTAGTTGCACAACTTAACGTTGTTACAAATTCTACAATTATATATACATAGTTATCTTGATTGGTTTCTCCTTATGTCTACTTTTTGGTTGCTCTCAAATGGTTTTCAACTAGCAAATTTTAGCTAGTTTTTGTTGTTTGATTGACTCATTATGTTGATTGTTTTGTTGTTTGTGGCCATTTCTCTTTTGGCTATTAGTTTTCTATATTTGAAGATGATAGAGCAATTATAATGTGTTTGACTAATGTTGCTGCTAGTTTTGTCTATGTTTCAACATCTTAACTTTAAAATATGAATCTAAAATCTTAAATTAAATCCTCCAAACTCAACATGAAGACATGTAAACATATGAAATTCTTAAGTAAAGTAAATGAGAATAAATCAAACTTCCAAACCCCATCATGTGTGACATCAAGTGTGTTGTAGGTTTAATTCTACTTAAAATCACAAAATAAAATTATCTTTTCATTTAAGCTTGATTAGGTTTTTTTGAACCGTTTGCAATCACAAAGTTATTTGCTTACAAGGCAATAAAATAAGCTACTATAAGCTACTATAGCTTTCCTTCTTCCACTACCCATCTCATCCAACTTTATATCACTTACTATATCTTCATCATCAATAAGGATAATTGTCAAACCAGCCTCATAATCATGAACATCTTAAAGATTGATAAGCAAGTTAAATATCAAGGGACAAAACTCATGATGATGCTTTAGTTTTTAAGTATATTACATTATACATAGTCTTTGTTTATTAATTATTTTCAATTTTATTTATCATTTTCATGAGCTTGTTTTATGGAAATTATATAAAGTATATTTGGTTTCTAGTTATGGATTGAGTTTTTCGTCTGACATAATGATCACCTTATTCTTATAGCAGGTGTTGTAATTAACTTGTTTTACACTTATTCTTCTTCTTCTTCTTTATTGGCATAAACATTCATCGATGATTATAAATTAATATATATATACATCTGTGTGTGTGTGTCTGTGTGTCTGTGTGTGTAAGAACCCAAACTGTGATAGGTCAGTTCAATCAAATAAGAGAGGGGCAAATTGGAAATTTAACAAATTTCGTTGACGAAACCAGAGTTCGTCGACGAAGTCCATGTAAGTTTCGTCGACGAAGTTCAGAGTCTCGTCGACGAGAAGAAGCTAAGAGATTTTGGGAAATCGGTGATATCAGGATTTGTTGACGAATCTGCTATCTCGTCGACGATCTTTCTATACAACCTTGCCGACGAGGACACCATTTCTTCGGCGAAGACGCCCGAGTCAAAGGGCTATAAATATCATTTTTCATTACCTCTAAGCTAAGAAATCTCATTTTCTCTCTCTATTTCTCTAGAAACTCTCCCTACCCTTCATCTCTCTAGATTTCTTTGATGATCGTTGCAAGAATCGTTAATTCTAAGTTACCACGAGGATCATGGAAGGATTCTCTACAAGTTCTACAGATCGGATTTTCGGTTCGGCCATTTTTGGGTTTTAGCGTAAAATTGAGGTAAGGCTCGATTTTTAATTCTGATCCGATAGTTTTGTAGGGAACAGTGTTATGAGTATATTTTGTACTATTGGTTGTAGGTTTTGGAACTTGGTTCGCTGTTTAAGAGCCTTAGAGTTCGAGATTTGCTATTTGGGGGGAAAGGTAAGGGAATACAGTTTATATTAGTTATTTTCAAAATCGGACTCGGTGGAACTGTGATCCACGGTCCTGTGTGTATTTTGACTACTCATTTGGGGAGATCTAATGGGTAAAACTATGGGTTTTTCATGATTGCAGTTTTGGGAAAAGGGGACGACGGGCTGCATCCTTGGTTTTGTTGAAAACCATGTATGTGATGATTTATACTATGATATAAGGATGGTTGTGCCTTGACTTTTTTATACTATATGTGTTTGGAAAACCATGATTTTAGATTACCAAATGAGTGTGGTTTGTTTGGTTATATGAGCATGCATGTTGTGTTTTGGTTGAAATGCAGTAGGAACTGGGTTTCTAATTGTTCCAAGTGCGAGAGTGTCCGGCTCTATATTCGAGGGCATATGTTTATCGCCTGCCACATAAGCTAGAGTGTCTGGCTCTATATCTGAGGGCATGAGCCTATACTGGTTGATCACCTAAGGGTGTCGATCCACCAATTAGCGCCGGTACAATGCCATGGTAGTCCGGGACTAGCCATGTGTCGGTGGCACCGTGCATCGCGGGTTGGCTATAGGCTAATGCAAGATATCGCGGATTGGCTTCGAGCCGAGGGGTGTGATGACACCGGGTAGATCATGGCTATGCGTATGTGTGTGCGTGCAAGTATGCACTGTACTAGAACTGCATTGTGAAGCCATTGGAAATGTTTATAACTGTGTTTATATATATTGCTATCAAGATAACACTCAAATGCCACACACTAATGTAACCGGTATTTGCCTTACTGAGATGTGCCTCACCCCTACTTTACGTACATTTTTACAGGTCCTTTGAGTAACTGGAACTAGTGTCCTTCTGTTGGGAGCGTAGTGGCCGGTGTACTGTGGGTAGCACTTGGGTAAGTGCTAGGACTTGTATTTTGATGGGTGGCTATTTGAGATATATGGGGCACCCAGGTGTACGTTGTATGATGGAACCTTGATTATGTCCTCTTATAGAATCTGGTATGGTACTATGCTTGTATAGAAAGACCTATTTCCGATGTGTATATTCTGTTGTGGTTGGATGTGTATAGGGTGCCTGGGAACCCCACGGGGCCGGACCCTCATCCATTGTATTGTATCTATCGATGGTTTGTATGATACAAGGATAGGTTAGATTACATTTTCACCCTTAAGTCCCATTTTCGGGTTCGGGGCGTGACAACTTGGTATCAGAGCTAACCAGGTCGTTAGGTCTTATAGACTTGGTTAGGCTTAGCTATGAGTACATACCAGAGTATAGGATGTTGGATGTAGGTAGAGTTGGTTGAGGGTTGTTTTGTTGCTACACCGGGATTTGTTAGCGGTATTTCATGTTTTTCTTGGACTGACGATTCCAGTAAAACCAGGGCAGACCATTGACAACTTTTGTGTCGGTGTGGTAGGACAGACCTGAACCTGGCAGGGAGTAGCTAACACGATTAGTGATAGATCATTGTGTTAACAGTATGTGTTATAGGGATACTGATAGATTCCTATTGTATTACAGAATGGAGGCCAAGGATAATGACCTGAGAAGTGGCTCCGAGGAGACTCCGAGTGATGAGTCTCCTTCTATGCCTCGAGGTTTGACGAGGTAGGTTTTGCAAGAGATCAGGCGGAGTGTGAGGAGACGCGAGCGCTCTCCTACTACTGCAGGGTGCACCATTAAGTGGTTTACATGCATACATCGTCCGACGTTCTCTCGGGACATGACCCAACTATAGCGGAGGACTGGATAGAGAAAACTGAGAGGATCTTGGAGGTCATGCACTGCACGGATAGGCAGCGAGTCTTCTATGCTACCTTCTAGCTATTTGGGGAGGCGGGTCGATGGTGGATTACAGTAAATCTGCTAGAGAAGCAGAGGGGTGGTCCTGAGGAGATGTCGTGGAGCCGTTTTAAGGAGGTGTTCTTTGACAGATACTTCCCAGTCTCAGTACGTGATGCGAAGGCGGATAAGTTTTCTGCTCCGACTTAGGGAAGTATGATGATGCAGGAGTAAGTGGCTCGGTACATAGAGCTATCCAGCTTTGCGCCATGTTTGATCTCGAGTGAGTATGAGAAGGCTCGGAGGTTCGAGAAAGGCCTGAGGAAGGATATCCGAAGACTAATGGGTATGCTTCAAATCCGCGAGTTCTCGGTGTTGGTGCATAAAGCCACGGTGATTGAGACCGGTATCCGAGAGGATGAGGTGGATTAGGAATCGAGGAAGAGGATAGTACCTACTGGTTCCCAGTCTGGATCTCATCAGGGATCGTGGAAGAAGAGGAACAAGGGCTTGGGTTACTATCAGAATACCAAGCGCCAAGGCTCTCAAGGGAACCAGACTAGTGATCGTTGTATTAGGTGTCTCAGACGGCATGAGGGTGAGTGTCAATCTTTTGAAGGTAACTTCTATAACTGTGGTCTGCCTGGCCACATGGCTTGCGATTGTCATGCACCGAAGCGCGGCGTGCTTGCATCTAGTGTGAACTAGGGAAGCAATTAGATACCTCAGGGAATCGTTCAAATGAATACAGCTCCGGCTAGAGGATATTCTCTTACTCCAAGGGACATTGAGCATGCAAGGAACGTGGTGGCAGGTACCTTATTGTTACTTTTAAATAAAGCTTCTGTTTTGTTTGATTCATGTGCAACCCATTTGTTTATATCTGCGAGTTTTGTTGGATAGTGTGGGGTTGAGCCCCAAGTCATGAACAAGGAGTTATCTGTTACTATGCCATCTGGAGTGTATCATTTTGTAGGAAGATATTGGAATACTGCCCAGTGGTAATTCAGGTGAAGCTGCTACCTGCGAATCTTGCGGTATACGACATGTCAGCGTTTGATGTCATTCTGGGGATGGATTGGTTGTTCTCCAGTTATATTGTGATCGACTGTCATAGGAAGGTAGTAGTGTCCATACCTCATAGGGAATAGAGGTACGTGTTTTGTAGGATCGTGTGTGCGTTCGACGCCATGGATTCTATCAGCATTGTAGGCAAGGAGGCTACTCTGGGACGGATGTTAGGCGTACCTAGCTTGTGTGCAGGAATTTACGAGAGATGAGTTGAGACTCGAGGATATTTGGGTAATCGGCAAGTTCCCATATGTGTTTCCAGATGATTTACCAGGTTTACCTCCGAATCGTGAGGTGGAGTTTGCGATAGATTTGCTGCCTGATAAGGCAACGATCTCTAAAACTCCATACCGGATGGCTCCAGCGGAACTTTGGGAGTTGAAGGAGTAGTTGCGGGAATTACTGGACAGGGGATTCATTCAACCTAGTATTTCACTTTGGGGAGCTCTAGTATTATTTGTGAAGAAGAAGGATGGGTCAATGCGGATGTGCATTGATTACCGTGAGATTAATAAGGTAACTGTGAAGAATCGTTATCCTTTACCTCGTATCGATGACATTTTTGACCAGTTGCAAGGGATGTGGGTCTTTTTGAAGATCAACTTGTGGTTAGGATATCATCAGGTGAGGGTTAGATAAGAGGACGTTGCGAAGACAGCTTTTCGAACCAAATATGGCCACTACGAGTTCTTAGTCATGCCTTTTGGGTTGATGAATGCTTCGACAGTATTCACGGATTTGATGAACAGGGTCTTCCATGAGTACCTGGATCGGTTCATGGTGGTGTTCATTGACGACATTTTGGTATACTCGAGGAGTTCGGAAAAGCACGATAATCATCTGAGGTTAGTACTACAAATTCTGCGGGAAAAGAAACTGTATGCTAAACTAAAGAAGTGTGAATTCTGGTTGAGTCAGATTGCATTCTTAGGCCACGTGGTGACTGGTGATGGTATATCAGTTGATCCTAGTAACATCGAAGTTGTGGTCAACTAGGTGAGGCCGAAGAATGTGCAAGAAGTTCGAAGTTTTCTAGGACTAAAGCTTTACAATCGTCGGTTCAATGAGGGATTTTCTAAACTGTCTGGACCTCTAACTCGATTGACCAGGAAAGGAGTACAGTTTGAGTGGACCAGTGATTGTGAGTAGTGTTTTCAGGAGTTGAAGCACCGGCTAGTTACTGCTCTGATTTTGACCATTCCTTCGGGGGATGGTGGGTTTGTGATTCATAGTGATGCGTCTCTAAAAGGTGTGGGATGTGTGCTTATACAGTAGGATAAGGTAGTAGCATATGCTTCTCGGCAACTAAATGAGTACGAGAAGAATTATCCTACACATGATCTAGAGTTGGCTGCTATTGTATATGCACTGAAGATCTAGCAACACTATTTGTATGGTGTGCAGTGTGAGATCTTCACAGATCATAAGAGCCTCAGGTATTTCTTCACGTAGAAGGAGTTGAATATGAGGCAGAGATGGTGGCTTAAGTTGATTAAGGACTACGATTGCACAATCAGTTATCACCTAGGGAAGGCTAATGTGGTAGCTAATGCATTGAGTCGAAAGTCGAAGCCTGCGGTTGTATCTGCAGTTGTAGCTCGGCATCATATCATACGAGATCTAGGAAGCCTTGGCGTGGAGTTGGTGGCTAGTGAGCATCAGGCTTATCTTGCTAGTTTCGTGGTCTAACAGACTTTGTTTGAGTGTATAATGGCCGCGCAGGCTAGTGATGCAGAGTTGGTAGAGGTTTTGGAAAAGGTACAGCAAGGATTGGCTATAGAGTTTAACATCTCTGACAAAGATGTGTTGAGGTTTGGGACCAAGCTGTGTGTTCCAAACAACGACGAGATTAGAAGGACGATTCTGGAAAAAGCGCATCATTCTTTGTATATGGTACATCCGGGTAGTACAAAGATGTATCGAGACTTGCGCAAGACCTTCTGGTGGTCTGGTATGAAGAGGCAGATTGCTCAGTTCTAGGAGTAGTGTCTAACGTGTCAGCAGGTCAAAGCTGAACATCAAAGGCCGGCAGGGCCATTGCAGCCTTTGCCTATTCCGGTGTGGAAATAGGAGCATATTTCCATGGATTTTGTGACCGAATTGCCACCAGCGCTTCACGGGCAGAATGCAATTTGGGTAATCGTGGACAGGTTGACGAAATCTGCTCATTTTATACCGATGAAGGTTGGCTATCCATTGAGTAGGCTAGCAGATATGTATGTGCATGATATTGTGAGAATGCACGGAGTACCGGGGTCCATTGTGTCAGATCGGGATCTGAGGTTTACTTCTCGATTTTGGATGAGATGCAAGAGGCATTAAGGACGAAGCTTACTTTCAGTACAGCATTCCACCCCCATACTGTTGTGAGCTTATGTGCTAGATTTTGGTGGTAGCTAGATACAATTTATGCCACTAGCAGAGTTCGCTTATAGCAACAGCTTCCAGGCTAGTATCGGGATGGCACCATTCGAAGCTTTGTATGGTCGGAGGTGTCGATCTCCTTTATGTTAAGATGACATTGGTGAATGTCAGGTGTTAGGAACTGAAGTTGTGCAGCAAGGGTCTGAGAAGGTGGGTTTGATCCGAGAGAGGATTAAATCAGCTCAGAGTCAGCAGAAGAGTTACGCAGATGTTCGCCGCAGTGAGTTAGAATTCAAGGTGGGAGATAAGGTATTTCTACGTATCGCTCCGATGAAAGGGGTGATGAGATTTGGGAGGAAGGGCATCATTTAATATCATTGCAATTTGTCTGACCATTCAAGGTTCTTGAGTGAGTGGATCCGGTAGCCTACAAGAGTGCACTACCCCCAGCACTCCCAAGGGTCCACGATGTGTTTCACGTATGCATGTTGAGGAGGTACGTGCTGGATCCATCACATGTTATCGGTTATAATGAGTTGTAAATTAGGGATACTTTAGCGTATAAGGAGATACCTATTTAGGTTCTGGATCGTAAAGTTTAGAAGCTTCGTACCAAGGATATACCATTAGTGAAGGTATTGTGGCGGAACCACGAGGTTGAGTAAGCTTCTTAGGAACTGGAAACGAAAATACGACAGAAGTATCCGCAATTGTTTTGAGCACCTGTATGTTATCCTACTTTGGGTTGGAATACGTGGTTAGTCGTCAGGAGCGTATGTATTGTGAACTCCTGATACGGTTGTATATGTAACCATGGTATTCCTCTACCATAAGTGAGGGTGTGTATGTATGTGTACAGTGGGGCTCCACTGTAGTAGTCACCAGTTTTCTTCCTAAAATTGTGTGTATATATTTAGTTGTATGAATGAGTTCATGAATGAGAAATTGCAAATTTTGAGGACGAAATTTTTGTAAGGAGGGGAGACTGTAAGAACCCGAATCGTGAAAGGTGGGCTTAATTAAATAAGAAAGGGGCAAATTGGGAATTTAACAGATTTCGTCGACAAAGACAGAGTTCATCGACGAAGTCCATGTAAGTCTCGTCGACAAAGTTTGGAGGCTCGTCAACGAGAAGAAGTTGAGAAATTTCGGGAAACCGATGATATCAGGATTCACTAACGAATCCACTATCTTGTCGATGATCTGTCTATATGACCTCGTCGACGAGGACACCATTTCAACGACGAAGATGCCCGATTCAAAGGGCTATAAATATCATTTTTCATTATTTCTCAGCTAAGAAATCTCATTTTCTCACTCTATCTCTCTAGAAACTCTCCCTACACTTCATCTCTCTAGATTCCTTTACCGATCGTTACGAGAATCGTTAATCCGAAGTTACCACGAGGATCGTGGAAGGATTCTCTACAAGTTCTACATATCAAATTTTTGGTTTGGTTATTTTCGGGTTTTAGCGTAAAATCGAGGTAAGGCTCGATTTTCAATTCTGATCTGGTAGTTTTGTAGGGAACAGTGTTGTGAGTAAATTCTGAACTGTTGATTGTAAGTTTTGGAACTCGGTTCGTTGTTTAGGGTTCTTAAAGTTTGGGATTTGCTATTTGGGGAAAGGTAAGGGAATACAGTTTATATTAGTTATTTTCAAAATCGGACTCGGTGGAACTGTGATCCATGGTCCTGTGTGTATTTTGACTACTCATTTGGGGGGATCTAATAGGTAAAATTATGGGCTTTTCATGATTACAGTTTTGGGAAAAGGGGGCAACGGGCTGCATCCTTGGTTTTTTTGAAAACCCTGTATATAATGATTTATACTATGATATAAGGATGGTTGTGCCTTGACTTGTTTATGCTATATGTGTTTGGAAAACCATGATTTTAGATTACCAAATGAGTGTGGTTTGTTTGGTTATATGAGCATGCATGTTGTGTTTTGGTTGAAATGCAGTAGGAACTGGGTTTCGAATTGTTCTAGGTGCGAGAGTGTCCAGCTCTATATCCGAGGGCATGTGTTTATCGCCTGCCACATAGGCTAGAGTGCCTAATACAGAGACAAGTTAGATTACATTTTCACCCCTGGGTCCCATTTCCGGGTTTGGGGCGTGACAATGTGTGTGTGTGTGTGTGTGTGTGTGTGTGTTACTGTTATTTGTTGTGCTATTTCCAATTATTGAATGTGACCACACATCAAAGTTCTCCTTTTGATCTATGAGTGAAGCTATCTGTAGTATGTAAATTTGGGAATACAATTTATTTAACTATGTTGCCTGCCTATGGTATTTGGTTTCATTGAATTCATATGGGAGTGGGAGGGATATTTGTTGACATCAGATTGTGGTCTGGGATATCTATAAATGGAATATTGCATGTGATTTGCTCAAACAAGAAAGTCAAAAGGGTGGATAAGACTCTAAGAAGATACAATAGATTGAAAAGACAGAGTTGCCACCTTTGTTATTTTTTTATTTTTAGGAAAGAAAAAGGAAAAAAACTCTAAAATGTTTACGACATAGAGAACAAGGTTCAGCAGTATACTTGTGTGTAGAGAAGGTGACTGACCAACCATTACAAAGTAGATCAGTCAACCAGCCCCTATCGACACCCGTTATAATAATGGGTACCACTACATGTGTGTGTGCCTTAACTAAATACAAAAAGAAGAAAGATTCCCATTTTTGGTCATTCGATGAAACATCATCATACAAAAGCCCAAGCAACAAGGTTAAAAAACCCTAATATGCCCTTGTTTTGAAAAGGGGTTGGCCTCAAGTAACCTTAGATTTTTGAAAAAAAAAAAGAAAATGATGAAAACTTATAATTGATTTCAATGAAGGAGTTCAAAATAACAATTTGAAAATAGGGACAAAGGGAAGTCAACATTAAATTTTCTCAATTAAATCAGAGATTGAATAGGATGCGTGGGATCATTGATTGCGTTGTGGATTAATTGAGGTTAAGATTGGAGTTCCATGTTTGAAATTTGGAAATTATTGATGATAGGATTGTGATTTTGACATTAGGGTTTTAATGGAGATGGAAATATAAATCTTTGATTGAAATCATGCAATGAATGATAGGGGAGTTTAAAATGTCTTGATTAGAATAAGGTTTTAATGAAATTTTACATCCTTGATTAAAATTAGGGAATTAATGATGATTGAATCCTAATTTGCAATTAGGGTTTTAATAGAGGTGGAGATAGAATCTTTGATTAAAGTTCATCATTTAATGATGAAGGAGTTGAAAAAACTACTAAAACCCTAATTGAGGATGGACACTGAATCAATGATTGAAGTCAATTATTTAATGATGAAGGAGTTGAAAAATATCCTGATTGACAACCAGGGTTTTAATGGGGATATAGATTGAATCTTTTCAATTTTGCAATCAATCATTGGGGAAAAATGGAAGTTTCCTTTTGAAAGAGAATACTTAACAAGACATGGGATTTTTGAAAACAATGCCAAATTCATCATTAGCTGAACATAGAAGCAAATGTGGAGTCTTTTGAGAATAGAGCATTTTCACAAAAAATAATTTAAAGTCTGCCCTTAATGTCTCAATCTCATGGTATAAACATCTACTTCCATTCACTCATACAAGCTTCAAGAAGAGTACTTGTCCCTACCTAGGGATGAAAAGGGGAAAGGCACCATATGGTGAAATTATTCTTTTCATCCCATCATAAGCTGAGTTGAGACATCAAAGCGGACAAATATGGAGATGACTATCTCCTAAAGACAATCTCAGTCAAATAGACTCTAATAATGCTAATCATGCAAGAATAAACAAACATACCAACTAAACTTATGCTGACTCTCTCTTTTCAAAAGTTAAGAATTAAATGGAAAGGGCATCCATGCGAGCAACTAATCACATTAACAAATCTAAGGTGAGAGCATATCAAATTTACAAAGAAAGGGCCACAAATGGCATACTAAAAGAACAATTTTAACATTGATTAAGAAGAACTCTACTATTTCAGTAAATCACAAAAACAAAAACAAAAAAACCTCCTTTCCCAAAATTTCATCTTTGACACAAAATATTGTCATCAATATCTTGTCTTTTTCCTTCTTTTTTTTTAAATAAAATAAAATAATTTCAATAAATAGCATATAAAAAGAAAATAGAAAAAATAAACATGGATAATTGGAATGGGAAAAGAACCAACTGGTTGGCTGGTTAACGGATGGGCCAATTGTTTTAACACCACTTAAATGCAACATGTAGGGGCATCCCTTACTATTCACCACTTTCATGCATGTGCTAGGCTTTCTTTTGAAGCCCTAGCCGCAACCTTACCGCCCCGCCATCATCGGTCCTATCTACAGGTTTTCACCCCCATGGGCATTACCGCTATATTCAATCTTGCCAATCGTAAACACAAGAATCTTTATAGCAACTCCACCTAGTTATGTCTCATGCTACGACCATAAAGACGTTCTGGCCACATTGGAGCAAACAAGGATCTCGATCAACACCCCTTCGGCCTTGTATGCTGCTTACAAGTTCTAATGACTCACCTATCCTTAATGCTCACATATTGTGACGCCCCAATTTTCATACCATTTTTTTCAATAAATAATAAATATCAATCAAACATCGGCTACGTCAAAAACTCTGATACCATTAAGCATAGCCCGACTCGAAGTGGGTGCCGGGTAAACAGTCATACAAACAGCTGTAACAACGGAAGCCAATATATATAACCATTCAGAATACAAATACCCAGAGTATATATATATATATATACATATCTAACACATTCCAAAAAATCAACCAAAACTCTAGGAGAATCATACATCACTAGCTCAACACTCACCCTGTCTATCAAGGTGTCGGCTCCCCTCTATCTCGAAGCTCTAACTCCTGGTTGGTCATGATTTCTGGAAATATTAGATATTTGGGTGAGACAACTCTAAGTAAGATGGAATAAATTATTTACAGTGTGTGAAAATACGAGTTTAGTCATATCATAAAATACTCATTTGAAGTGCTCATATACTCTAAGAAAATGTACCGATATGTGTTCATACTCATATGTATATATAACACAAGCTTTTATAAGTTTTAATTCCATTTTCAAATTCATTCACAGGCAACCCATGTATATCATCAAAAGTTTCCAAGGATAGGGGAGGTTACATGCCCATACATGTAGCTCCCCTCTGCTCTAATATCATTTGTAACCCTACCTAATTAACTCGAGTATGGCTACAACTGATACTTATCAGGGCACTCACCTTACTCAGTACACCCTCAAAAGGAGAGTTTTACTTTGCCTTATTTGTTTATGTTACTAAACTCACACTCTATCTTTTTCATTTCAATTTCATCATTTAGCACATGAGTGTCCTCTGTAACCAATACATGCGCGTTTGTAACTCATGGCTACCCTGAGGGTATTCTCCATGCCATGCTTCTGCCCAAGGTCGAGGTTGTGTGGCCCAAAGGCTGGATGTAAAAAGTGATTGTTCTACCTGGTTAGATCAAAATAAACAATCCATATACCCATCTGTAGTACGAATGGCCTGCCTAACCCTGGCCCTGACTCCAGGCAGCAAAACTACCCTTCTCATTAGCTCATTTGACTGCCCCACTACACTCTCCACGAGACCGTATGGTTGTACTTATCATCCGCTAGCATCAGTACCGTACTTTCTATCAAAATCCATCCACCAAGGTTCTCATTTTCACATTTACAAATTCGCATTCCAATATTCCCATTTCAACATTCACATTTCACTATTCACAATTCAATATCGACATTGCAGTATTCGCATTACAATATTCACATTTCAGTATCCACATTCCAACATTCACATTTTCATATTCTCATTTCAATATTCACATTGCAATATTCACATTTAATTATTCCCAATTCAGTATTTGCAGTAGGTTCTCATTTCATGTATTTCAACATTTCTAAGTATAAAACATATTGTTATTTCATTCTGCCACATTTATCATAGAAATCATTTCTATACGTATATATCATGTTCGATCATTTTTCCAGTAGACACACCCACGTTACATATTTCATCATTTCCGAGAAATATAACACTTTCCATTGTTTCTCAATAAAACAATTATCTTATCTTTACAGTTCAGTATAAAAACATCACTGGGTTTCTCTTATATTATTTTCTGCACAAAAACATTTCAATATATGTTTATCACATATTCTCATAATTCACCATGCAGTTCACACAACCCAGTTTCAAACATGTTCTCAGTATAACACATATGCAACACAGTTTCGTCTGTTATTCATATCATAATACATACAGTTAAAATATCATACCACCATTTTCACATATTTATTAAACCCATAATTTCTAAAATACTTCTATAATTTATTCCCCTTACCTGGCTTACTGAGAGGTCCACTAACACCCTAGATCCTACGATTCACGACGTTCGAAACTCAAAAGCCTGAAATTCACATTTTCCCAAATTAATCAACTCAATTCCCAGAAAAATTCTTAATTAGCACTTCCTAGGTCTGAATACTTCAAATAGTCCACTAAACCCTAAAATACTTCACTTACCCTGATTTTGGGATAGTGTCCCGGAAATCCAAATTGAAAATCTACTCTGGTTAAGTTGTAGAGAATCTTCTCATGAACCTCATGGTATCTTCTGATCATTGATTCAGCCTAAAATGGAGTAGCAATCGAAGAGAGAAATAAGGAGGACCGAAACCCTCGTGAGAAGGAAAGAGAGAGAGATAATGAGAGAAATTACCCTAAAAATGACCTGGAGTCTATTTATAGGCCAGCATTCGTCAATGAGTTAAAGTGATTCATTGATGAACCCATGAATACACTTCATCAAGGACATAATGACCCGAAGAATAATTGTATTTAAATAACAAAGAGAGAGGAAAATGGAAATAGTAAAAGAGGGCGGCAGTAGACTTCGTCGACGAATGCTTTCGGCTCATCGACGAGGGTGTGCTTCATCGATGAGAAGATACCGAAGGGCTATTTATTTTCAGCACTGAATTTCGTCAACAATGAATAGTATTCGTTGATGAATTTCCTTCTTGACCTCGTCGACGAAGTGTCGTGGCTCGTCAATGAGGGCCACTGTATAAATAGCCCAAACTTCATTTTTGTGCTGAAAATTGACGCACAAACTCTCTCTCTTTCTCCCTCTCCTCCATTTGTACCTCCATCCTTCCCTCTAAGATCTCAGTTAGGATTCTCGCCGGTTCGATGATCTAAGGCCACAACGATGCTTCTGGGAAAGTTCTTTGCAAACCTATCGGAGTGGATCATCGGTGGAGCTACTTTGGAATTCATCCCTGGTTTAAGGTAAGACTTTTTATTCAAAATTTGGTCTTTCCATAGTTATAGATTCTACATGAAGAAACACTGAAGTTTAGTTCTGAGAAATGTTGGTTTCAAGGTGTTGAACGAGGAACCTTGTGGGTGCATGACGAGTATATTTTAGGGAGTTTCTTCTCAGAAATCGGCTAAGGGAATAAACTAAAGCAGTCACTTTTCCATGAAAATACTATTAAATTATAAGTATTTTGGGTTCAAAAAGCATATATTTTATTTGAATATTATTGAGAAAATGTTTATTTGGGAAAATACTGCTATTATATTAAAATGTATGTATTAGTATAAAATGCCAAAAAATATGATTTCAATATAAAATATATGGTCTCATTCAGTATTGTGTGGAATAAATATTATTTTATGTGAAAAGTTTTACGTTAAGGCAATTTTACAGATAAAGAATGTTTTCAGAAAATATGGAATAATGTAGTATATTACGATTTTGCAATACATGATAAATAACATGTTTATATAGATTATTATTTATGAAATGTTCGGCACAAGACCGTGATTGATAGCCGGTGTAAGGTTGTGTATTATGTATGATTTCCGTGCAAGGCCGTATTTATGAATGTTTGGCGCAAGGCCGTAAGTATGTATGTATTTATGTTATTACAGAAAATGCTATCAATGTATTTATGTTAAATTGTATATTATCATGTATTATATATTATCAAAACCCGGATGATAGTTCAGTTCAGTTACAAGAGCACGGTACCGTAGTTATACAAATCAGATTATTATGTTTCAGACTTGTGCTAAGCGCCCCTCCAAGTAGAGGGGGTGGGAGATGGATAGTCGATGTGGATTTTAGTGTAGAGTTATAGACGTCCACCTGATAGTCCGAACCAAGGTGTGGCAGGCCCATCGTACTTACAGACATTTTTTACTCGGCAGTGGTCGGCCAACCATTGTAGAGTCCCACCATCGGGCTGCACAACCCGTCAAGGGGGTAATACATGACATCAGCTAGCTATACATCCTGGGTCAATTTTCAGTATTATTGGCTATACCAGAATGTTCATGAATCGTACAATTTATTTGAAATATAAAAGTATATGTCTATGCAGTTATGATATGATTAATGTTTTCTAGTATGCAAAATGTATTGTATATCTATATTAGCATTAAATAATCATGATGCCACACAACTGTATTTAGTTTATTTTCCCTTACTGAGAGGTGTCTCACCCCAACTTAAATAATATTCAGGAAACCCAGAAAGACCGACAGAGCGAGGCTGTCATTGAGTCATTTGTGCTACCCTGCTAGGAGGGTAAGTTTGAGCTAGGATCAGGAGATTTTTTATGTCGGATCCTAGAGATATTTTTGGATATTTTTAGGATTGTGTTTGAGTACAGTATTATTGTAAATTGTTGTTAACTCTGGCATTATTTATTTTATGGTTTGATGGATGTTATCTATATTTACTATTGCTTAGGTTTCCGCTGTGTATGTTAGGTGTACCCCGCTACCCACGGGTTCATGTTCACTTTGTTGATTATGTTTAATTATATAGTAAAGTTAGCCGGTCGTTAAAGTTTGATATCAGAGCCTAGGATGCTAGGTTCTATAAACTCTAGAATGCAGCAGTAATAATACCAGAGTATAGGATAAAGGAATTTGAGGTCTGGTTTTGTAGTCTAGATGCAGGACTTCTATGGTGGTTTGTGTGATTTTCCTAGGCTGACGACTTCAGGAAAGCCATGTTAAACTATCGTCAGGTTGGGTATCTATGTTGTAGGATTGAACCTTGAATTAAGATAAGGTGTGATATATTAATTAAGTAAATATTGTACTAGCTGGATGATATGTTATGGTGATAGGATTCTAAGTTAAGTTATTTGTTTTTCAGGTCAGACCTTGGAGGCAATAGTGCCCATGCTAATGGAAACGAGGGAGCTGGGCCCTCAGACACTGCGGGCGGTGATTCAGATGCAGTTTTATGCAGCGTGGCACAGCAAGTTATGGCTGCAATTGTCAAGACCTCCAAGGAGCTGGGTGGTTTGTCAGCAGGCCACGGCAGCTTAATAGAGAAATTCATTAAGAAGAATCATCTGGATTTCTCAGGAGGAATTGATCATGCTATCATTGAAAACTAGGTGCAGGAGATCGAAAAAGTATTTGCAGTGCTGCAGTGTTCTGAGGAGCAAAGGGTATTGTTCGCTACATATAGACTGACTGGAGAGGCTGAGAGAAGGTGGACGGCAATGAAACTCTTAGAGCAGCAGAGGACAATACCTATGGAGATGACATAGGAGCGATTTAAGGAGATATCCTTTGATAGATATTTTCTAGCCTTGTCCACGGAAGCTAAGATAGAGGAGTTCCTTAATCTGAAGTAGGGACAGTAAACAGTGCAGCAGTACGCGGCGAGGTTCATTGAACTATCTCACTTTGCCCTGTACATTATTCCAGATGAGGCGAAAAAGGTACGGTCATTTGAAAAACGTCTAAGGAGAGAAATATATAAGCAGGTGTCGATACTGAAGTTACAGGATTTTGCTGAGTTGGTAGATTAGGCCACTATAACAGAAATTGGAGAGCGGTTAGAGGCTGAGGAGTAGAAATAGAGGAAGAGATCCACGTCTTCTAGTTCCCAGCAAGGGTCACTACTACAGAGACCGAAGGTAGGAGACCATAAATCATGGTTTTCAGGGTACGCAGCCACTTCCAACTTGCCCGACTAGTGGGAAGAGACACCCGGGAGAGTGTCATGTCGGGCGACGTATTGGCTACCGGTGTGGGGAGCCAGGACAGGTGATAAGAGATTGTCAGGATCAGATTGGTGCTGCTCTAGCTCCTACACCTACTCAAGGAGGCTATCAGGCACCACGTGGAGGCCAGTAGAGGAACATGGCTCTAGCTAGGGTTTTTGATTTGACGTCGGGTGATGTTGAAGTAGCTGGCGACATGGTGTCACGTGTGGTTAGTATCTTTCTATTTAAAGTCATTGCATTATTTGATTCAGGTGTCACACACTCATTTGTGTATTCAGGGTGTGTTAAATTATGTGGGGCAAACACACAAAGATTAGATGTTGAACTGTTAGTGACTACGCCAACTAGGTCAGCAGTGAGGTGTAGTAGGGTACTCCGTGGCTGTCCAGTTGATGTTCATGGGAGGGTTTTATCTGCTGATTTAATAGTGTTAGATATGCGTGGGTTTGATTTCATATTCGGCATGGATTGGCTAGCATCTAATTTTTCTAGTATTGATTATCATTCATGAGAGTGATATTTCGACCACCAGGAAGACTAGAATTCAGATTTATAGGGTCACGAGTGCAATCGCTACCTCAGATGATTTCAGCTATTCAGGCAAGGAGATTGCTTTAGAGTGGTGATCAAGGATTCGTGGCCTTTGTGAAGGAAATGTTAGGGAATGAATTGAAGCTTACTAATGCACCAGTAGTGAAAGAATTTACAGATGTGTTTCCAGATGAATTACTGAGTTTGCCACCTGATCTTGACGTAGATTTTCCCATTGATCTACTTCCAGGTAAAGCGCTGATCTCTAAAGCACCGTACCGAATGGCGTCAGTAGAATTGGCAGAATTAAAAGATCAATTACAGGATTTACTTGATAAGGGTTTTATATGACCCAGTGTATTCCCATGGGGAGCTCCAGTATTATTTGTGAAGAAAAAGGACGGGTCTATGAGGATGTGCATAGATTATAGGGAGATTAATAAAGTGACCATCAAGAACAAGTATCCTCAACCCCTTATAGATGATTTGTTTGACCAACTCTAGGGTACACGGGTATATTCCGAGACTGACCTCAGATCAGGCTATCATCAAGTAAAAGTAAGGGCAGAAGATGTATCGAAGACGACCTTCAAGACTAGGTATGGACATTAGGAGTTCCTTGTTATACCGTTTGGTCTGACGAATGCTCCTACGATATTTATGGATTTGATGAACATGATCTTCCATCCATATTTAGACCAGTTTGTTGTTGTTTTTATTGATGATGTACTAGTTTATTCGAGGAGCTATGAGGAGCATAAGATGCATTTAAGGCAAGTTTTGCAGATGCTCAGGGAAAAAAAGTCATACGCTAAATTTAGTAAATGTGAGTTCTGGTTCGAGGAAATTTTGCTTTTAGGACATATTATCTCAGGGGATGGAATTTCTATGGATCCCAGTAAAATTGATGTTGTAGTAAATTGGGCAACACCAAGGAACATCCAGGAGATTAGGAGTTTCATGGGGTTACCTGGATATTACCATCATTTTGTTGAGTTGTTCTCAGCATTATCAAGACCTCTGACACGACTAACTAGGAAGAATGTCGAATTTGAGTGGGACGATAGTTGTGAGCAGAGTTTTCAAGAACTGAAATAGAGACTTGTCACGGCACCAGTGCTGATCATCCCGTTAGGGGGTGAGGGTTATACTATCTACAGTGATGCGTCCTTTAAGGGACTTGGTTGTGTACTGATGCAGCATGGTAGAGTGGTAGCGTATGCTTCAAGGCAATTCAAAGAATATGAAAGAAACTACCCTACCCATGATCTTGAATTAGCTACAGTGTTACATGCATTAAAGATTTGGAGGCATTATCTGTATGGCGAGCGATGTGAAATTTTCTCCGACCATAAAAGTTTGAAGTATTTCTTCACTCAGAAGGAAGTGAATATAAGACAGAGAAGGTGGTTGGATCTTATTAAATATTTTGATTGTACCATCAAATATCACTCAGGAAAAGCAAATATGGTAGCTGATGCGTTAAGCAGGACGTCTACGAGACTAGTGGCAGTAGCTATGGAGATCCAGTATCCGATCATGAAGGATACAAAGAGACTCGGCATAGAGTTGGTAGTGTAGTGACCCAAAGAATAATATAATTTTAATAATAAGAGGGAGAGAAATAGAAACAGAAACAGAAGGAGGCCGTAGACTTCATCGACGAACGCTTCATTGCATTTTGGGGGACAACCATAATTTCAAGGAAATTGCAAGGACTCGTCGACGAGTGCATAAGAAAATCATCGACGAACACAGGGCTTCATCGACAAGAAAATACCGAGAGAGGTTTTGGGGCAGCTTGAATTTTGTCGACGAATACAAGGTCTCGTCGACGAATTTAATAAAGGACTTGTCGACGAGGTGCGTGTCTCGTCGACGAAATCCCCTGTCTATAAATAAAAAAATCCGGATTTTATCTTCACTATTAAGCAAGTTTCCTTCTCTCTCTCTCCTCTTCGGTTCTCTCTTCTTCTTTCATCGATTTCAAGCCAGATCTTCGCTGGATTGACAATCCGAAGTCACCACGACGTTCCAGGGGAAGTTCTCTCCAAATCTACCGAAGCGGATCGTTGGTGAAAGCAAGGTGGAAACCATCCCAAATCCAGGGTAATGCTTTTTACTCAATATTTGGATTTGTGACAGTTGTAAAAAGTGTTATACGCTTAAAAATACTAAACCTTAATTCTGGGCAATGTTGTTTCCAGGGGCGTTAAATTGGGAACGTAGGGAATCATCCCTAAGTTAAGATAAGACTTTCAAGTCGAATTTGACTTAGTAATAGTCATACAAAAGGTTGTACGTACGAAAATATTGAACTTTAACACTGCGAGTTTTCATTTTCAGGGTGTTGAGTAGGGAATCCTACAAGTGCGGGGAAGATTTTCTTAGGGACTTTTTAGGAATCAGGTAAGGGGATAAACTAAGCTAGTTCTTTTTGAGAAAATGTATATATATATAGTATTTGATTCTAGAAAGTAAATATGTATATATATATATATATATATATATATATATGAGGAAAATACTGTTTAAATGATGTTATGTTGAATACGTGGAAAATATGTTTAGTGTGGCATGAGTATAAAACGTTGGAAATACTGTTTTTTGGGAATGTCAATGATACAGATTTTTATGATGGAAAACTGGCGTACGGGTCGAGGTTTTTATATGTTCTGCCGGTATACAGGCCGTGCTATGTGATTGTGATTTGCCGGTGTACGGGCCGTGCTATGATGTGGTTGTCGGCGTACAGACTGTGCTATGATAAAATGTGTAATATCGGCGTATGGGCTGATAATTTTTATGATATATGTATATGTGCAAAATGATATGATTGATTTGATAAATAATGATATGAGATATCCATGTATCACGATTTTAGTATATGTATATGATATCAGAACCTGGTTGGCTTAGTCTAGGCTAGCACTTGCACGGCACCGTTGCTATGTGTCCATGGTCTTCATGATCATGTTATCAGTGTTAACGCCACTGTACGGAGTGGTGTGAGATTGGATGGTCGAAGTGGTTTATAAGAAGTGTGCTGATCGCCCTTGGTGTACGGACCAGGTCTGGCAGACCCATCGGACTTACAGACTACTGTTTGACTTGGCAGTGGTCGGCCAACCATTGTCAGGTCCCGCCATCGGGCCATACAACCCAGTCATGTGGGGGTAATACATGACAACAGCCACCTAACCTACCAGGATTGTTTTTATGTTATTATTATTATGATATGAGATGAGATATGCTTATGAAATGCATTATGTTCTGCCATGTTTTGATATACATACGTTTTCCCAGATTGATAAACAGTACTGAATATGTTATATATGAT
The DNA here is from genome assembly GCF_029873635.1 of Malania oleifera. Taxonomy (NCBI): domain Eukaryota; kingdom Viridiplantae; phylum Streptophyta; class Magnoliopsida; order Santalales; family Ximeniaceae; genus Malania; species Malania oleifera. The sequence continues at coordinate 56,436,076 of NC_080422.1, read as the reverse complement.
ATATGTAGAACACAGAATACTCATGTTGCCACACACTAGTATTAGTTTATTTCCTTTACTGAGAGGTGTCTCACCCCTAAGTCTTATAAACTTTTAAGGAGCCCTAGATAGGAGCGGGAAAAGCCCCGCTGAGCTAGTGTTGTATATCTGCCCTCTGCGAAGGGTAAGTTTTGTAGGGACAGTTAGATTTTGTGGGAAATGTCTCTAGATATGATTTTTGGTATGTATATATAAAGAAATACAATGGTATAGTGACTCTGGTATATTCTAATGCATGTTATGGTGAGATGTATATGATTATATGCTTTCTGCTGCTTAGGCTTCGGCTATATATTCTGTAAAATCCTTGGTACCCACGGGTCTAGGTGGATGTTGACCTGCTGAGCTGGGATGTATGACGTTGATATTATTATTATAAAAAAAATATGGAAAATGAGCAGGTCGTGACAGGTAGAGAGTGATCCTCTAGTGTGTATCGACAGTTTAGTGGCACAGCCTACTCTCCAGGAAAGAATTAAAGTTGCTTAGAAGGAAGACCCAGAATTAGTAGAGGTATTAATCAGAGTGGAGAATGGTCAGGGGGAGGAATTCTGTTTATCAGATGACGGAGCTTTGTGATTCCGTTCCAGGTTATGTGTTCCTGCCAATGCTGACATCAGAAACACCATTTTAGAAGAGGCTCACAGATCTTTGTATACAGTTCATCCTGGTAGTACAAAAATGTACAGGGATCTGTGAGAGTTTATTGGTTGAGTGGTATGAATAAGGAAATTGTTGAGTATGTAGCACAGTGTCTGACGTGCCAGCAGGTGAAAGCGAAGCATCAGAGGCCGGCGGGTCAGTTGCAGCCGCTATTTATCCCAGAGTGGAAGTGGGATCATATATCCATGGACTTTGTTGCAATGTTGCCATCGGCGTCACATAGCCATAATGCTATTTGGGTGATTGTAGATCGGTTGACTAAAACCGCCCATTTCCTACCTATCAAGATCAACTATTCCCTTAATCGTCCAACAGAGGTGTATGTTCAGGAGATAGTTCATTCTCACGGAGTGCCTATGTCCATAGTTTCATATCAAGACCTGCGTTTCACGTCACATTTTTGAAGGAGTTTGCAAGAGGCTTTAGGAAATGTAAGTAAATATGTAGTATTTCTTTTGCAGGTACATGTAATAGTTTAGTTATGAATGAATTTTTCGTTTTGAGAGAATTTTATTTCAATTTATATATGTAATCTCTCAGACTTTGAAATGTAACCATGCTATTCCTCCGCCATAAGTGAGGGTAAGTAATAAAATAAGTAGACCGTTCTGCCTTTAAGAGATGATGAGTTATACGAATAGTAAATTTCGAGGATGAAATTTTATAAGGAGGAGAGAATGTAATGACACGAAGAAAAATGGCACCTAAATAATAAAGAGAGAGGAAAATGGAAATAGTAAAAGAGGGCGGTAGTAGACTTTGTCGATGAACGCTTCGCATTCGTCGACGACGTAGCATTTTGGGCTCATCAACGAGGGTGTGCTTCATTGACAAGAAGATACCGAGACGCTATTTTTTTTAAGCTCTGAATTTCATCAACGAGGAATAGTATTCGTCGACAAATTTCCTTATTGATCGCGTCAACAAAGTGTCGTGGCTCGTTGACGAGGGCGAGTGTATAAATAGCCCAAACTTCATTTTTGGACTAAAAATTGACGCACAAACTCTCTCTCTCTCTCTCTCTCCTCCATTCGTCCCTCCCTCAATCTCTCTAAGATCTCGAGCCGGATTCTCGCCAGTTCAACAATCTAAAGCCACCACGACGCTCCTGGGAAAGTTTTTGGCAAACTTACCGGAGTGGATCGTCGGTAGAGCTATTTTGGAATTCATCCCTGGTTTAAGGTAAGGCTTTTTATTCAAAATTTGGTTTTTCCCTAGTTATAGAAAATGTTGTACACGAACAAATACTGAAGTTTTGTTATGCGAAATGTTGGTTTCAAGGTGTTGAACGGGGAACCCTGCGGGTGCAGGATGAGTATATTTTAGGGGGTTTCTTCTCAGAAATCAGGTAAGGGAATAAACTAAAGCAGTCACTTTTCCATGAAAATACTATTAAATTATTTGTAGATTTATGTTCAGAAAGCATATATTACATTTGAATATTATTCAGATAATGTTTATTTGGGAAAAAACTGCTATTATATTGAAATGTATGTATAAGTATAAAATGCCAAAAAATATGATTTTAGTATAAAATATATGATCAAATTCAGCATTGTGTGGCATGAATATTATTTTATATCAAAAGTATTATGTTAAGGCAATTTTACTAATAAATATATTTTCAGAAAATATGGAATAATCCAATACATTACGATTTTGCAATACATGATAAATAACATATTTATTCAGATTATTATTTATGAAATGTTTGGCGCAAGGCCATGATTGATAGTCGGCGCAAGGCCGTGTATTATGTATGATTTCGGTGCAAGGGCGTATTTATGAATGTTCGGCGCAAGGCCGCAGATATGAAAGAAATCGGAGCAAGGTCGTATGTATGTATGTATTTATGTTATTACAGAAAATGCTATCAATCTATTTATGTTAAGTTGTATATTATCATGTATTATATATTATCAGAACCCGGATGATAGTTCAGTTTAGTTACAAGAACATGGTACCATAGTTATATAAATCAGATTATTATATTTCAGACTTGTGCTAACCGCCCCTGCAAGTAGAGGGGGTGAGAGATGGATAGTCGATGTGGCTTTCAGTTTAGAGTTGTAGCTGTCCACCTGGCAGTCCGGACCAGGGTGTGGCAGGCCTATCGTATTTACAGACATTTTTAACATGGCAGTGATCGGCCAGCCATTGTTGGGTGCCGCCTTCAGGCTGCACAACTTGTCATGGGAGTTAATACATGACATCAGCTAGTTATACATCTTGGGAAAATTTTCAGTATTCTTAGATATACCAGACAGTTCATAAACAGTATGATTTATTAGAAATATGAAAGTATATGTCTATGCAGTTATGATATGATTAATGTTTTCTAGTATGCAAAATATACATGTATATCTATAGTAGCATTAAATATTCATGCTGCCACAAAACTGTATTTAGTTTATTTTCCCTTATTGAGAGGTTTCTCACCCCAGCTTAAATAATTTTTAGGAAACCCAGAAAGACCAGCTAAGCGAGGTTCCTGTTGAGTCATTTGTGCTACCCCGCTAGGAGGGTAAGTTTGAGCTAGGATCAGGAGATTTTGATATAGGATCCTTCAGATATTTTTGGATATTTTGGGGATTGTGTTTGAGTACAGTATTATTGTGGATTGTAGTTAACTCTGACATTATTTATTTCATGGTTTGATGGATGTTATCTATATTTACTGCTGCTTAGGTTTCCGCTGTGTATGTCAGGTGTACCCTGCTACTGACGGGTTCGGGTTCACTTTGTTGATTATGTTTAATTATATAGTAAAGTAAGCAGGTCGTTACAGAGGAGGAAGCTAGTTCATTGACGAACCTGAAATTCCCAAAATTTCCCTAACTCTCAATATCTTCTCGTTGACGAGACATGTGTACTTCATTTACGAGATGTACAGGGACATTCGTCAACGAAGACCATTGATTCGTTAATGAACCCCTGCTGATCCCCCTTTTTCCTTTTTCCTTCTCTTTCATTTATTATTTTCCATAAATAAATTTTTTAGATCTCTACATTCTCTCCTCCTTAAAAAATTTCATCCTCGAAATTACTATTCATCTTTATAGAAAACATTCCAATTTTATTAATTACCCTCACTTATGGCAGAGGAATACCGTTGTTACATTTACGGTCCTAGGAGATTACAATAACCCAAACAAAACTCTCTCAAAACCATTCTTATCCTAAAACCAAAAATACTATCTATCGTACATTACACTATTCAAACCAATATACATATCTAAATATTTACTTTTATTCTGACTAGCTCAGCTCTAAACTCCACTGAAGATATGTGGATATTTGTGATGCATCTGTTCCTCTGATTCCCATGAAGCTTCCTCTATTGCATGATTACGCCATAACACTTTTACTAGTGGAATCCTCATTGTACGGAGCTTTTGTTCCTTCTTGTCTAAAATCTGTACTGGCATATGTTCATAACATAATGCATCATCGAGCTCCAGTGCCTCATAACTGATCACATGGGAGGGATCTAGGACATATTTCCTTAACATGGAAACATGAAATATGTCGTGGATTCTAGATAAAAATGGTGGTAACGCCAACCTGTAGGCAATTGAACCCACTCTTTCAAAAATCTCGAATGGTCCAATATACCTAGGGCTCAGTTTACCCATCCTCCCAAATCTCCTTATAACTCCTTTCATTGGTGCCACTTTCAGAAATACATGATCTCCTGCATCAAACCCCAACTCCCGTCGGTAAGTATCTACATAGCTCTTCTGCCAACTCTGTGTTGTTCTAATCCTGTCTCGGATGAGTCTAACTTTATCTTGAGTCTATTGTATTAGCTCTGACACCAAAATATGTCTCTCCCCAATCTCTTCCCAATACAACGGGAATCGGCACCTCCTACCGTACAACGCTTGATATGGTGTCATCCCAATGCTGGCCTGATAGTTGTTATTATAAGCAAACTCAACCAATGGCATAAACTATATTCAACTGCCCTCAAAATCCAACACACAAGCTCGTAGCATATCCTCCAGTATCTATATCGTCCTCTCCGTTTGGCCATTTGTTTGAGTACGAAATGCTGCGCTGAACATCAATCGAGAACACATGGCCTTCTACAAACTCCTCCAAAACAAAGATGTAAATGTGGGTCTCGGTCCAATACTATGGACACTGACATGCCATACAGTCTAACTATCTCCTGAATATACAAATCCGCTAGTCTGCTTATGGATTAATTAATTCTGATAGGCGGGAAATGGACAGTCTTCGTCAGTTGATCTACGACTACCCAAATGGCATCTTATCCATGTAGTGCCGGCGGTAATCCTAGCACAAAATCCATCGCTATATGTTCCCACTTCCACTCAGGAATGTGGAGTGGCTGCAATGATCTCGCTGGTCTCTAATGCTCAGCCTTCACCTGCTGGCATGTCAAACACTGCGCTACAAACTCAGCAATCTCTATTTTCATATTGCTCTACCAAAAAGATTCTCGAATATCCCCATACATTTTAGTGCTACCAGGGTGTACCGTTTGCAAGGATTGGTGTGTTTCCTCTAGAATAACTTTCTTAATCTCAAGGTTGGAAGGTACACATACTCTGGTATGGAACCTTAAGGCTCTATCATCTGAGATACTGAAATCTGCCTCCTAACCATCTAGTACTTTTTCTATAAGCTCTACTAACTCTGCATCACTCCTCTGAGCCGCTTTAACTCTTTCCTATAAGGTCAACTGTAATACTTGATTAGAAATAAATGTCTAATGATCACCCTCTATGAGTTCCACCCCAAGTCTTTCCAAATCAATTTGAATCGGATGCTGAATCATCCCTGCTGACACTATTGTTCCCACTGATTTCCGACTCAGAGCATCAACTACCACATTAGCTTCTCCCGGGTGGTAACTATGGTGTAGTCGTAATCTTTTATCAGCTCCAATCATCTCCCCTGCCTTATGTTTAACTCTTTGTGCATGAAGAAGTACTTTAGGCTCTTATGATCAGTGAAAATCTCACACCTACCCCCGTATAGATAGTGTCTCTAAATTTTCAGTGCGCAAACTATTGTTGCTAACTCCAAATCATGGGTAGGGCAATTCTTCTCATATTCTTTCAACTGTCAAGAGGCATATGCTACAACTCTCCTATGCTGCATCAGAACACATCCAAGCCCTTTATGTGATGCATCACCGTAAATTACAAAATCTTCTTCTCCTGAAGGAATCGTCAACACCGGTGCAGTGATAAGGCACTGCTTTAACTTTTGAGAGCTTCGTTCACATTCATCGGTTCACTCAAATTTCACACATTTTCTGGTCAATCTCGTCAAAGGACCCGATATTTAGAAAAGCCTTCAACAAATCTGCGGTAGTACCTAGCCAATCCTAGGAAACTTCTTATTTCCTGCACATTCTTAGGTCGCACCCAATCTACTACCACCTCGATCCTATTCGAATCCACCGAAATACCACCCCTTGATACCACGTGCCCGAGGAAGGAAATTTGCTCCAGCCAGAACTCACACTTCTTGAATTTTGCATACAGTCTTCTTTCCCTCAGCACCTGAAGCACAATTCTCAAATGTTCCTCATGCTCCTTTGGGCTTTTTGAATACATTAGTATGTTGCCAATGAACACTACCACGAACCGAACCAGATACTAGTGAAAGACCCTGTTCATTAGATCCATAAACACTACAGGAGCATTTGTCAATCCAAGTGGCATAACAAGAAATTCATAATGGACATACCGAGTCCTAAATGTTGTCTTTGGAAAGTCTTCTGCCATGACCTTCACTTGATAGTACCTAAACCGCAAATCTATCTATGATAAAATTTGTGTCCCCTACAACTGATCAAATAAATCCTCGATTCGGGGAAGTAGGTACTTATTCTCTATAGTCACTTTATTAATTTCTCTGTAGTCAATGCACATTTTCATCGCCCCTTCCTTCTTTCTGACAAACAAAACCAGCACTCCTCAAGGCAACATGTTGGGCCAAAGAAACCCCTTATCTAACAATTCCTACGACTATTCCTTCAACTCTTTCAATTTCGCAGGTGCAATTTTGTATCGTGCTTTCAAAATCGGGAGGTACTCCTGACAAATCCTCGGGAAAATCATTAGGAAAATCCCTCATTACCATGACATCCGGTAACTTCAACTCCCCTTCTGATACTTCCTTCACATAAGCTAAATTTCCTTGGCAATCCTATAACAACAACCTCCTCACTTAAACAGTGGATAACAACTGTGGTGAGGTGCGCACACATGACCCCACAAATATGTACTCCTATCCCCTTGCAGGTGACTCACCCGAAAAATGAGCAGCTCGAAAACTATCCAGAGTATAAGAGTTCAGTCATGTAATATTTAGCCAAAAGGTCAGATTGTCTCCTCAGGGAATGCAGTTCAATTCCAAATTTTACGTAATTCCAATCAGAAAATAAGAAACAAAAGGGTCACTGAACATAGTTCATATTCGGGTTTTTTTTGGGATGTTTGAGATTTCTTTTGATGAATTAAAGCAACGTGAAATTTAAACTATTAATCCAAACATGAACAAAATTTAACAATGAGAAATGGATTCCTACATTTAATAGCCAAGCAAGAATTGAAACACGCGTTGAACTCTAGAAAAAGATTAAAAATGATAACTTTAAGCACGAACTTAAGCATGCAATTAAAAAATTCAATTGAACACAAACTCAAACAAGAAAAAGCCAAATTTTAACGCAATCAAGAACTTGAATCAAAATTAAGACTTAAACAACTACACAATAACTAAATACGACAACAAAAATTCGGACTTTAATTAAACGAGCTTAATCTAAATAGAACCCAATAAAATTTAATTTTAAAGAAGACAACTAATTTAAGTCCTAAAGAAGATATTTTTTTCTTTTTGTATTTTATTCTTTTTTTTTTAAGAACCAAACCGAACTTTAATCAAGTAAAAATTAACTCAAGCAAAAAAATTGAATCTAATGCTAACAACAATTAAGAGACAAAAGAAAGAAAGAAATTTTAATGATAACACCCAAACAAAATTTTAAAAATTAAAAATTTAAGTAAATTTCTACCAAAAAAATAACAAGTATTCAAATATTTGAAGGTAATGACAAAAGAAAACTGAAAGAAAAGAGAAGAAAGAAAAGATAAATAAGACTCAAATTGGTGGTGGTAGCAGCAAAGGTGGAAGCTTCCTCGAATCCTTGGATGGTAGCAGCAGGGGAAAGCAGAAACTTTGGGTTTTTGGGCTTGCAAACAGCAAGGGAGGAGTCTTTTGAGTCCTTGGCAGCCACACGCAGCAGCAACTACAGTAGGGAAGAGGAGTTGCAGTGCAGGGGTAGCAAAGGAGCAAGGAGAAGCAGCAGCAGCAAGGCGAAGAGGAGCTCGGGTGCGGGTTGGTAGAGAGTTAGAGAAGAGAGAAAGGAAGAGAGGAGAGAAAGAAAAAAGAAGAGAGAAGGCTCAAGAGAATGGAAAACCAAGAGAGGAGACAAGGGAGAGTGAAGGGAAGAATGAAGAGGGGACTGCTGCTATAAGAAAGAAAAAAAAAAAAGAAATTTGAAGCTCCCATTTGTGGAGCCCTACCCAGCACCACACAAGGACCCGGCTGCATGGCCGGGCCAAATAACTTTTTATTATTATTATTATTATTATTATTTTCTTTTCTTTTCTTGTTTCTTATTTTTTCCTTCTTTTTGTTTCCTAGCGAACATGCCCAAGTTTGACCATCCAAACGCATGTATCTCTCAAAACTTAAAACATAAAAGTTGTAGAGCTCTCCTCAGCTTTCCCTAAAATTTTGAATCATTTCAATCGGAGCTTGGACGAGAAAGTTACGCCCAGAATACAAAATGGTGTTGCTTTTATCTGCCAATAATTGCCCTGTGATAAAAAAAATACCAAAAATTAATAAATTACTCAACAAAATCAAAATATTATATATAGGACACAATGTTAAATTATTGAGAATAAGTAGGAATTTAATTAAAAATATAATTCTTAATGCATGAATTAAAACACTTAATTACACAATTTAAGCGCATAATAACACCCTTCAACTAACATTTTGCTAGTCCCTAGCAAAAAAAAAAAAACTAAGAAAACTATCAAATCCTATCTACCTCCTCTTTCGCGGGAAACACGGTTGCATTTACCAAAAGTAACAAGGCTTTAAACCCTTAGGTCAATCCTAGTAGAAGAGTTGTAGTCTTGTGAGGGTTTCCAGGGCGACACCCACAAACACCAATTCCAATCAATCTTAAATGCATGCACATGCAACACAATCACACCATTTCACATACAGGAATATCACCTGATTACACACAAGCTCATACAATTCATGCAATTTCGAAACAAGTCATTCATGTAGGTTTTATCATTATATAGTCGTTAAGAATAGTATACTAACATAAAGTTAACCAGCAATACAATTCAACGTTAATGTAGTCATAAAAATTCGAGTATAAATAAGCGAAATCTCGAGGTATGTGTAATGTGTATGACTCGTTATGCCCAGAGTATCCATGGACACCTACAAAATGGTCATTTTGACTCGGCCTAACTGGTATACCTTCAAAAACACTTGAAAAGGATGGGTTCACTCGTCATATATGAGGAGGAGTGTTGCGATCAAACATCCCACATATTGCAAGGAACAAATGCTAAATGTATGGAGTGGACTAGTCTGAAAAGGATCTAGCCTATTTGTGAGGTGTCGGGTCCTTCACCATAACATCTTCTCACCTACTCACCATATCCAACCAAGACCACCCTAGATCAACTTATTCACAAACTAGGCGTGAACACATCAGAAGCATTAAGTGGTGGAAGAGTCATCATACATGGAGAACATATGTTGTGTCTCTGACTTTTTGTGGTATTTGTATGGAGCAGGTATCAACCTTTCATTTCATGTGCATTTCTAATTTTCTTTTTCTTTCTTCTGCTCATTCTTCATTTTCTGTATTTTCATTGTTAATTAGGACAATCATTATACTTATTTCATTGTCTTCATACCACCAATGGGAATTAAGCTCGAACAATAGTCCATGAACTAAGTCTATCTCTAGGGGTGGCTCAGCCTTCACATCTTGAGTAGGCTACAAGACTTAGGTTTCTATCTCCCCACTAGACACCACCTCTAGGCTAGCAAGTCAAAAACAGAGACTAGTGTACGAAGAATCGTCCAGAAGAAAAGAGAACTGAGTTTCATGAACTCTGATTTGATCTTAATGCTCAAAAGAACGATAAATAGCTTAAGGATACCTCACAAGGTGTCATAGTTGTCATGGATGTTCACTCAGTGCTCACAAGGAACCCTAAGTGCAATGAATCAAGTGAATGTGTCTATTCAGTCTCATGAGATACCATGTAAATATAAGAGTTTATATAACCAAATTAACATGAATGAACTATCAATCAACCTTCAAGGAGTTACAAAGTCATATAAAGAGAAACTACCTATAAATGACTCGAGTGTGTAATTCCTAGGCTATATGCAACTATGTGAAGGTATACGTCAATGTTAATCATGGCATAATCATCTATCCTCAATACCTTTTCTTTCTTTCTTTCTTTCTTCTTCTTTTTAATTAATTAATGCAAAACTCAACAAGTGGACGTGCACAGTGTCACATGTAAATTCTCCCCCCTCCCCAACTAAAGTGGAACATTGTCCTCAGTGTGAAAGCAAAGGGGAAATAGAAAAGATGTGCACGAGAGAAGTAAAGCGTACCTGGGTGGAGAAGTAATGGAAAATAAAAATTGAAACTACAAAAAAATGTACCTGAAAATAAACTAAAAATAAAGGAAGGTAAAACAAAATGAAAAGAAAGGAAAGAAAAACATCACTGTCTGTCTAGCAGAGGCTCTAGAGGAATTTCATCTGGTGGGTGCAGGTCTATAAATTGAACTGGTGAGTCTCCAAATTTGAGTCACCACAATGAATCAGTCTTGTTACCTGCACAAAAGTTAGCCTCAAATAAATCAATACGTTCTAAGGTACCAGACAAAATATATGCAGACGGCCTTCCTTGTTTTAACAAGAAAGGATCTTTATTTAGCATATTTTTCAAGAAATTTACTTTTTTAAGAACAGATCTTTGAGGAAAAGTTGTCAGAGCAGTTACCTTTGGTTCTTTAGAAGCATCAACAATAAGATTTTTACGTGGTTCCTTGAAAATTAAACGTTCACCATTCTGCTCACGCTCTTTATCGGGTGTACCCATCACCGTACCACTGCGGGAATTTGCCTCAGCGTTGCACTTTGTGACATTTACTCTAGTAGGGAGTGACGGTTCCATGGATGTCAATCTCTGAGGGTAAGTTACCACAAGTTGGTACTCCTTACTAGTCTCGGTCTCCTCATTAACTAACTTCTTCACTTCTAGGCTCGCTGCCACTGATTTTTCTTTGACATCATCTGTCTCACTCGTAACTTCAGGTGTTGGGACAACTGCTGATCTGTCAAAGAGTATCTCAGGTTAGGGAACTTCTTCTCCACTTCTCAAAGTAATAATGGTCTCAGCTGTCTCAAGAGAAACATTATGTATTTGTTGTTGTGGATGCTGGTATTTTTGAGAATTAGGCTCAGGTTCTACCGAAAATTCCCTTTTTTCTAAGATATTCAACTGCATGCTCAACTCATTAATGGTGTCCCGCAATTCATTCATGGTCTAAGTATTAATTTTTATATATTCCTAAAGTGTATTAGCCACCAATGCCATGCTATCCTCAAAATATGTCGTCAGTGAAACAAGAGCTTCATTAGGTTGAAATTCTGGAAGTGCGTAGCTTTGATAGATTTGTTGTGGCTGATACCGAGGTAAAGGAACATCTGGATAATATGTTGGCTTATATTTACTTCCACCACTGATTGTGTTGATAGATTTTACTTCCATGGATGCCTGATCGTATCGTGTATTCTGATGTCGGACACTTTCAGCTAAGTAATAAAAGAAAGAGAGTGCCTAATCCGGTTCTTTGCTGAAGAGTTCTCCATTGCACATAGTTTGGACAAATTGTTTGCAATCAGGAGTAAGAGCTATATAGAAATAATTTACTAGCCTCCATGATTCAAGCCCGTGATGTGAACAAGTACTTAGCAGAACCTTGAACCTCTCCCAGCAAGCCCGAAAAGTCTCGTCACCCTTTGGAATAAACTGAATGATCTGTTCCACAAAAATTGAGTTCTCTGTGGGGGACACAACTTATGTAGAAATTCACGCTCCAAATGTAATGACCCGAAAATTTAAAATAATTAGAAAATATAATAAATGGAATGGATTAATGGATAATAAAGAAAAAGGAAGGATTTTAGAAGGAAAAGCAGGCCTCGTCGACGAATGTCCTGTTCTCATCGACGAGGGTCCTTCTAAAGCTCCTCGACGAATCCAGTTCCTCGTCAACAAAGGAATCCCGAGAGAGTATATTTTGGAATTCTGAATTTCGTCAACGAAGGTAACATCTCATCGACGAAGTCTCTACAACGTCTCGTCAACAAACCCACGTGTCTCGTTGACTAAGCTCTGCCTATAAATAGAGACTTCTTCATTTTTCAGCGAAAACTCACGACCTCTCTCTCTTTCTAGGAAGGTTTTCCCACCTTCTCTCTTCAATCTTGGGCCAGATTTGACCCGGTTTGACGATTCGGAACCACCACGAGGTTCATAGGATCGTTCTCTGTAAGGTTGTAGGAGTTGATCATTGGGCTGTGAGGTTTGGGAAGCATACCAAAATTAGGGTAAGTGAATTATTTTGGCATTTCCTTAATGAATAATGTTATATGGAGCCTAGGAAATAGTAAATAAGTATTTTTCTTAAGATTTGAGTTAATTGGAATTTATTTTAATTAAACTAGGATTTTTAGATTCAGGGTCCAAGTGAATGCTACGGGTATCGGTTCGGGGATCCTGCCAGCGTAGTTTGAAGTCAGGTAAGGGGGAAATTTATATGTTAAACTAGGTTTTCATGAATTAAAATGGATTATGTGTTATTTATGTATATATGTTTTTAAATGGGTATAAAATACCAACCATGTAAAAATTATGATTTATGAACCTAAGAATGTTTATATAGTTATGTATATGTGAAAGTAAATGGATGAAAGTGAAAAGGAATTTTCTGAGGAATTTATATGAGAAATGAAATGTATTTTCAGCATATAAATGTTAAATTTGGGTTAGCCTATTTTACAGGAATAAGTATGAAATTACTGTTAAATTATGTGGCATGAGATTCTGTGCAAATATATGTTAAATGTATGAGATGCAGGCTAAGCAAGTAAAGTATTAACAAAAAAATATGAAAAGGACCATGTTGCTTGTGCATATTAAATGCAACCATGTAAATGACAGCTGAAAGCCATGTTAGCAAATTTTAGCGCATTTCTATATGGACTAACTATAGCAGATTATAACACATATCTATGTGGACTAACAAATGATGGCTAAAGAGCGGCTGTAGTACGAAGGAATGAAATGAAATTTTATGCAATGAAATGACAATGGAATGACCATGAAATGAAATGACAAATGTGAACGAAGTAAATGAGAAAGAGACACTTAAAGTGAAACGAAATGCAATGTTTAAGCTATGAACATGAACAGATATGTATGAATGAATAATAACAGAAAGGAATAAAGTATTATGATAAGAGAAGTATCTATGTATGTAGAACATGTTACGATTGGGCGAGGCAAACTCTTCGCCTGAGAGCTTACTGAGAAAGGCGAGTGCACTAGTAGTTTTAGATATGGCAGTAGCTGCATAACGTACTAGGGCAGAGAGAACCTATTTGTATGGGTGGGTAGATTTCCCTATCCTTAGAGCCTTTACTAGTAAACTATTGTTAAAGCGTGACTACGAGATCAAGTTAACACTTGAGGGCTTACTGAGTAAGGTGAGTGTCCTGGTATGCTTTAGTTCTGACCTTAGGGTTGCCTAAGTATTAGAGCAGAGGGGTGCTGCTTGTATAGGCGGGTAATCACTCCTATCTTCAAGTAATCTCGTGGGCTAAATCTCTGCATGTGTTTGATTACGTTCAGAAAACGATTTCAATGTTATGTGATGATTTGCAAATGTAATTAAAATGATATCTATTTACCTCATGTTAGTCACTCGTTGTTTTAATATGTATACTTCTTCCCCTACTGAGATGTGTCTCACCCGAATATAAATGTTTCTTTTTCAGGACATCCTCGAGGTCGGTCTTAGGGAGCTTGAGGGTACTTATTTTTTAGGAATATTAAGAAACAGGGTATATGTTGATACTATTTGGGGGATGTAAATATTTATGTTTTATGTTTTATGCCGTTATGTTTTAAGGATGTTGTGAGAGAAATGGTTGTGAATATACTGAAATGTGTTGGAGATGTATGTATCTATGGAAAATGCAGGTGATGGATAAATTTTATGGATTTCTAGTTAGGTTATAGCAAACTCTGGTATTATGGGATGTTGGTATAATAGAAGTATGTTTATGCAGATTATGATTATGGTTTCCGCTGCATATGTTATGGATTATAATTTGTCAGGATATTATTAGGTATAACGCACCGAACCCTAGTTTAACGGTTCAGAGCGTTACACCATATTAGTCCAATTAGAGATAGAGTTAGGTCTTAAAGAATTAGACCACATCTACGCCCTATCCTTCAAAGAGGCAAGAAATAAACAAAATCTAATAAATTCATCAGTTCTAGCATGAAGGAAAAAAATATTGCAACTCCACTCAAACTCTGTCATGTGCCGATAAGGACACTCCGATTTCATCCCATAGAACTGAGGTATCAATAACGTCCTTCCACGCTGCATCATGAAATTAAGTACGTCATTAGGTAAAACAGTGTAAGATGGTGCAGTGGTGCATGTAGGCTGCAAAAATTCCATTTGGGTGCGTGGTGCAGGTGCGGGCATATTTTCTTCAAAACTCAAAAAAATTTTTTTTTTTTTTTTCTTTTTCATGAGAAAAATTAAAATAATAGGAAAACCACTAATTTGAAACTAAAACTGACATTCCCCGGCAACGATGCCAAAAACTTGACTCACTCGAAAAATGAGCAGTTCGTGAGCTATCCTAAGTATAGAAGTTCAGTCGTGTAATATTTAGCCCAAAGGTCAGAACGTCTCCTTAGGGAATGCAGTTCAATTCCAAATTTTACGTAATTCTAATCATAAAATAAGAAACAAAAGGGTCACTGAACACAGTTCAGATTCGGGTTTTTTTTGGGATGTTTGAGATTTGTTTTGATGAATTAATGCAACGTGAAATTTAAACTATTTATCCTAACACGAACTAAATTTAACAATGAGAAATGAAAATCCTACGTTTAATAGTCAGGTAAGAATTGAAACACACGTTTAACTCCCGAAAAAGATTAAAAACGATAACTTTAAGCACAAA